>NC_045957.1:99679764-99912781 GCF_010909765.2 Amblyraja radiata | reverse complement strand
GAGAGAGAGAGAGAGAGAGCGCCTTTTTACTTCAACCCAAACAACCATTTGCAGGCAGTGCTTTTTTACCTCTAACCATATTTTCATTTTCAAACCAAATTAGATTAGATTATTTAATGACCACAGTCAAGCTGGTGGAATTCAGGTTCATTCAGTACAGGATGTTACAAGGTAGGCTGATTCCCGTCAAACATAACATAAAACACAACATCATACAATATACAGTACATGCATGGGGAGGATATGTGCTGTTGTCATAGTGTGTTCAGAATTCGGATTGCGTGTGGGTAAAAACTGTTTTTAAATCGAGATGTCTTGGCGGACAGTGAGCTGTAGCGCCTTCCTGATGGCAGCAGGTGGAAGATGTGGTGAGCTGGGTGGGAGGGATCAGAGATGATTTTCTTCACCCTTGACACAGACCGTTTGTGATGGAGTGATTCTATTGATGGAAGGGGAGTGCTGATGATTTTGGATGCTTTGTTAACTATGCGTTAACAGTGCTGTAGACATTTGTTCAGTGTCATTCAGAGCTCAGAATGACAGAGACTAATTGACAGAGCTCCATCTTGCAGAGATTAATTGAGGCACACCACTTCCTGGTTTTATAGTCCCTCCCTCCCCCCTGCCGCCAGCGGGGGCAGCAGAGAGAATGGGGAATTTTGTAAAAACGTTAATATCGCTGTCATTATTCATCGACGGGAAAAATCCTCGGCACACATGCGGCGGAGGGGGGCTCTGAGCGAGGTGGCCAAAAATGACGGCCGTAGGTGGCGGTGTTCTCTCGGAAATCGCAGCACAGAAGGCCAAAAGCGGTTAAGAACAGAGATTTAGTAATATACTAGACCAAGTGCAGACCCGTTGGGTCTGTTCCCCCAACGTGCGGTTGTGGGGGGGGAGGTAGCATGCAGCGTCACACACACTAACTATCCCCCCCCCCCCGCACTCACGCTAATTAACCCCCTTGATATTATATTAATATTATTAATTTGCTCCTTTTACCCCATAACCACCCTATCTACTGACGCATAGCCCCCAACTTGCAGTCACATCTAGAGAGGGGGGGAGGAGGGAGGGTGGAGGGAAGGGGGTAGGGGTGTGTGGAGGGGAGGGGAGTTCAGGGGAGGGACGGTGGGGGAGGGGATGGAGGGGAGGGACAGTGGGGGAGGGGATGGAGGGGAGGAGGGGGAGAAAATTAGGGCAGAGAGAGAGGGGGGAGTGGAGAGGGGGGAGAGGAGAGGGGGTTGAGGACAGGGGGGAGGAGAGGGGGGGAGAGAGGAAAGGGGGAGTGAGGGGGTGTGCTGAGAGGGGTGTGAGGTGAGGGAAGGGGGAGAGGTGGAGAGCAGGGAGGGGGAAGGGGGGTGGAGGGAAGGGGGTAGGGGTGTGTGGAGGGGAGGGGGGTTCAGGGGAGGGACGGTGGGGGAGGGGATGGAGGGGAGGAGGGGGAGAAAAATAGGGCAGAGAGAGAGGGGGGGAGTGGAGAGGAGAGTGGGGGGGAGAGGAGAAGGGGGGAGAGGAAAGGGGGGGAGAGGAGGGGGGGGAGAGGAGAGGGGGGGGGAGAGGAGAGGGGGGGGAGAGGAGAGGGGGGGAGAGGAGAGGGGGGGGGAGAGGAGAGGGGGGGGGAGAGGAGAGGGGGGGGGGGAGAGGAGAGGGGGGGGGGAGAGGAGAGGGGGAGGGGGGAGAGGAGAGGGGGGGAGAGAGAGTGCCTTTTAATTTCAACCCAAACCTCCCAAACAACCATTTGCAGGCAGTGCTTTTTTACTTTAACCATATTTTCATTTTCAAACCACATTAAGGATACTTACTCACAGTTGTGTGGACATGTGTTCAGTGTTATTCACTGCTCAGAGAAACGTGACCCTCTGCCTTCCTCCAGCTTGCAGACTAATTGAGGCACACCACTTCCTGGTTTTATAGTCCATCCCCCTGCCGCCAGCGGGGGCAGCAGAGAGAATGGGGAATTTTGTAAAATCATTAATATCTCTGTCATTTTTCATCGACTGGAACAATCCTCGGCACACATGCGGCGGAGGGGGGCTCTGAGAGAGGTGGCCAAAAATGACGGCCGTAGGTGGCGGCGTTCTCTCGGAAATCGCAGCACAGATGGCCAAAACCGGTCAAGAACAGACTTTTAGTAATATAGATAGATAGATAAGATAAGATAGATGAAATCAGGTAGCGCAGGCATTCACATCTGAACCAGGCAAATTTTACAGGGATCAAAATAGCAAACTCCATGGGGGCACTTAATAATATTACAAACATAAAACACAACTTCCAGTGATCCATGAGCCATCTCCTTCAGGCTCGCATTACAGTTCTGCTAACTTTGTATCTCATTATCAGCAGCTTTGATGACCCCAATACTTTCTCCTACAGGTTCTCAAATAAATACACTTACACAAGATCAATCTTTGAAGAAAAACGGCTCCATTCTTTTCTTTAAGAAGGAACTGCAGATGCTGGAAAATCGAAGGTACACAAGCTTCTACATCGGTGAGACTAGCGGAGGCTGGGCGATCGTTTCGCCGAACACCTCCGCTCAGTCCGCAAGAACCTACCTAACCTCCCAGTGGCTCAGCACTTTAACTCCCCCTCCCATTCCCATCCGACCTCTCTGTCCTGGGTCTCCTCCGTGGCCAGAGTGAGCAACACCGGAAATTGGAGGAACAGCACCTCATATTCCGCTTGGGGAGTCTGCATCCTGCTGGCATGAACATTGAATTCTCCCAATTTTGTTAGCCCTTGCCGTCTCCTCCCCTTCCTCAGCCCTCGGGCTGTCTCCTCCCATCCCTCAGCCCTCGGGCTCCTCCTCCTTTTTCCTTTCTTCTCCCTGCCTCCCCCCATCAGTCTGAAGAAGGGTTTCGGCCCGAAACGTTGCCTATTTCCTTCGCTCCATAGATGCTGCTGCACCCGTGGAGTTTCTCCAGCATTTTTGTGTACCTTCCATTCTTTTCTTATTTGTTTCATGGCTTTGCTTTCTATTATGGTTTATAAATTCTGCATTTAACTTAAGCTTAATGCATTGCTTTCAGTTCTGTATTTTGCTTTCACCTAGATTCTGCCTTGAGTAAAAATGCAAGCAAGTTCATGTCTTCACATGGACAGCTTCAGCTATTTATCTCAATCTGCTAAATCTACAAAAAAGTTATTAAGATTGGTGCCTACTTTCAAAACAACATGGACAACAAAAAAGACTGAGCAATGTTTTGTCATTAAAACAACTGAAATAGAAAAATATGTTCCAATTTAGCAATACCAAGTAGTAGATACCTATTTTTCAGCTATGATTAATTTGGGCAATCACATGGACAACACATTTATATACATGTCAACCAATATTTGTCCTTCACTTTTATGAATGCACAAAAATAAGTTCTAATTGGATATTTATGATGGCCAAAACCTCATGGGCTAACCTTCTGCTGATATTATTCCAAAGCGGACACATCCAGCCTTATCAGCAAAAAATAATGTTATGTAAATCAATTTCCCATGTTCGTTAAACACTGGTTTCAAAAGACATTCTGCCTAAAGCGGCCCAGCTTGTGAAACCAGCTGCAACACGAGGATGATATAATGAAGAGTTTCAGTTCAAGGAAGTCCTTCACACTGAGCTGTATTTTGTTCCATTGCAGTGGCACTAATGAGTACATTTAAAAAAATTCATTTAAAGAACTTCATGTAGAGACCGCCAAGTGCACACCAACAGAGTGGGTAAACAACTCAGTATGGTTTTATAAATACTTATTCTCAGTTTCTCAAAATCTAGTATTCAGAAGAAATGCTCGTCATCAATTACAATGGTTATTTTTGCATTAAACCCACTTTCAGTTTATATTTTGATAAGACACAACAAGCAATATATCTGGACTCTTAGAGCATTCCCATCAATTCTAATTTTCTGGCTGGCACTACTTTGGGTTGTGGGAGGAAACCAAAGCCCTCAGTCGCAGGGAGAACAAGCAAACTCCACACACGTAGCATCTGTGATCAGAATCGAACCAGAGTCACTGGAGCTATAACTGCTGTGCCAATAATAGGAAGAAAGATTCCAAGGGGAGTAAGGTGCTGACAAGGGACATCAGGGCCAGTATAAAAATAAAAGAGCAGAGGTACAACGTAGCAAAGATGAGCGGGAAGCAAGTGGATTGGGTAATGTATAAAGTGCAACAGAAGATAACTAAAGGAGAAAGTATGAGGTACGAAGGTAAGCTAGCCAATAATATAAAGGAGGATAGTAAAAGCTTCTTTAGGTATGTGAAGAGGAAAAAATTAGCTAAGACCAAAGTTGGCCAATTGAAGATTGAAGAAGGCGAATTTATTATGGGGAACAAGGAAATGGCAGATGAGTTGAACAGGTACTTGATCCTGTCTTCACTAAGGAGGACACAAATAATCTTCCTGATATAGTAGTGGCCAGAGGATGACAGAGGAACTGAAGGAAATCCACATTGGGTGTTGGGTAGTCTGATGGGACTGAAGGCTGATAAATCCCCTGGGCCTGATGGTCTGCATCCCAGGGTACTTAAGAAAGTGTCTCTAGAAATCGTGGATGCATTGCTGATAATTTTCCAATGTTCTAAAGATTCAGGATCAGTTCCTGTGGATTGGAGGGTAGCTAATGTTATCCGACTTTTTAAGAAAGGCAGGAGGGAGAAAACAGGGAATTATAGACCAGTTAGCCTGACATCGGTGGTGGGGAAGATGCTGGAGTCAATCATAAAAGATGAAATAGCAGCACATTTGGATAGCAGTAACAGGATCGGTCCGAGTCAGCATGGATTTACGAAGGGGAAATCATGCTTGACTAATCTTCTGGAATTTTTTGAGGATGTAACTAGGAAAATGGACAAGGGAGAGCCAGTGGATGTAGTGTACCTGGACTTTTGATAGAGAGCATTTGATAGGAAACAAGGAGTAGGGATTAACAGGTTCCTTTCAGAATGGCAGGCAGTGACTAGTGGGGTACCACAAGGCTCGGTGCTGGGACCGCAGCTATTTACAATAAGCATCAATGATTTAGATGAAGGGATTCAAAATACCATTAGCAAATTTGCAGATGACACAAAGCTGCGTGGCAGTTGGAACTGTGAGGACGATGCTATGAGAATGCATTGTGACTTGGGCAGGTTGGGTGAGTGGGCAGATGCACGGCAGATGCAGTTTAATGTGGATAAATATGAGGTTATCCACTTTGGTAGCAAAAATGGTGTCAAGTTGGGAAAATTGTGTCAAGTTGGGAAAAGGGGAAGTACAACGGGATCTGGGGGTCCTTGTTCATCAGTCAATGAAAGTAAGCATACAGGTACAGCAGGCAGTGAAGAAAGCGAATGGCATATTGGCCTTCATAACAAGAAGATTTGAGTATAGGAGTAAAGAGGTCCTTCTGCAGTTGTACAGGGCCCTTGTGAGATCACACCTGGAGTACTGTATGCAGTTTTGGTCCTCTAATTTGAGGAAGGACATTCTTGCTTTTGAAGGAGTGCTGAGTAGGTTTACAAGGTTAATTCCCAGGTTGGCAGGACTGTCATATGCTGAGGGAATGGAGCGGCTGGGCTTGTATATTCTGGAGTTTAGAAGGATGAGAGGATATCTTATTGAAACATATAAGATTATTAAGGGTTTGGACACGCTAGAGGCAGGAAACCTGTTCTCGATGTTGGGGCAGTCCAGAACCAGGGGCCGCAGTTTAAGAATAAGGGGTGAGCCGTTTAGAACGGAGATGAGGAGACACTTTTTCACACAG
Source organism: Amblyraja radiata (assembly GCF_010909765.2). Taxonomy (NCBI): domain Eukaryota; kingdom Metazoa; phylum Chordata; class Chondrichthyes; order Rajiformes; family Rajidae; genus Amblyraja; species Amblyraja radiata. The sequence continues at coordinate 99,907,035 of NC_045957.1, read as the reverse complement.
AGAGTTGTGAGTCTGTGGAATTCTCTGCCTCAGAGGGCGGTGGAGGCCGGTTCTCTGGATACTTTCAAGAGAGAGCAAGATAGGGCTCTTAAAGATAGCGGAGTCAGGGGATATGGGAAAAAGGCAGGAACGGGGTACTGATTGGGGATGATCAGCCATGATCACATTGAATGGCGGTGCTAGCCTGAAGGGCAAAATGGCCTACTCCTGCACCTATTGTCTATTGATATGCCAGCATACTAATAAAACTGCACCAGGTTTACACTCTAATGTAACATTGACTACTGCCTGCAAAAATATTAAAACAGGAAAAGACAGAAAACAGAATCAATTTCAAGTCAAATAAATAGCATAATTTCAAGATTAATTTGTGCCCAGTTTCCTGATTTAATTAGAAATGTTCAATGGATCGATGGTACTTTATTGGCACATGTACCCAAGTACAGTGAAACTCTTTTTTTTTGCATCTCGTTCAGTGACAATCCTACCATACCAGGTATTTCAGGTACAATCATACTAAGGACAAGAGTATAAGACAGTAGTTCACACTAAGTCAATATAGTGGGGGCGCTGCGAGACGGCTGCCCGGCCAGCAGCGTGTTAGTCATTTCTAATTTTTTAGTGTGCCCAAATGTTTGTTTTAGTGTCTCTCGGTGAGTCTTGTGTGGGCCGTGGTGTGGGGGGGTAAGGGGGGGAACCACGTTTGGTCGCCTCCTAAATGGAGAGGCGACTTTTTCCATGTTACCTCCCGTGCGGCCTAGCACCATAGATTGGTGCGGCCTTTCCTGGAGTCGATCCTGGAGCTTCAGCAGCGGGCGCAACGCGGACATTTAATCGCAGAGTGAGCGAGCCCTTAACGTGGTCGCCAGAAGGTAGTGCTCCGATCGCTGGCCCGCGGATTGTTACAGCCTGAAGCCATGGTCTGCGGGGCTTCTTGCCGCAGGTGCGGCGTTCGGAGCCTGGGATCCCTCGTTGGGGATCCCCGGAGGAGAAGAGCTCCGACCACCGGCCCGCGGCCTAAAACATCTTGAAGCCGCAGTCTGCGGAGCTTCTAGCCGCGGGCACGGCGTGGACTTACCATCCAGAGCGGGATCTCTCGCCGGGGATCCCTGGGGAAGAGCTCTGACCACTGACCTGCGGCCTACAACATCCTGAAGCCGCGGTCTCCGGTACGGAACCACCGATTCGGGACTTACCTTCCAGACGAGAGGGCCAGTACATCTGGCCGCCCGCAGCGGCGACTGCGGAGGTTTATGGCCCCGACCATGGGGGAACAATGGAGGAGGACTGACTGTACTTTGTGCCTTCCACCACAGTGAAGAATGCTGTAGCGGATGTTTTTGATAAAATTTTATTGTGTATTGTGTGTTATTTTTGATTGTATCGCTGCTGGCAAGTTCATTTCACTGCACTTTATTGTATATGAGATGAATAAATATGATTGATTGATTGATTGATTGATTGATTGATACACAAGAGTCGCCACGTTTCAGGCGCCACCTTGTTTATTGATGGGTGTGTGCCCGATACTTAAATATGTTCACCAAATTTACAATGGCCTATCATGGTCTGAAGAAGGGTCCTGACTAGAAACATCACCCATCCTTTTTCGCCAGAGGTGTTACCTAACCCACTGAGTTACTCCAGAATTTTGTGTCCATCATTGCAATGGCCTTCTCTTTTTTTATTTTATTTTTTTATTTTTTTTATTTTTATTAGAAGTACAGTAAATTACAATAATACACATCACATATATCTTAATACATTTGTTGTACCACTTCGTTTTTCGAGCTATAAAAAAGATAGAAATAAAAGAAGTAAGGAAAGTGAGCAAGAATCGTGAAGGTGCAGGAAAGTGTTGGGAAAAGAAAGCCCCTTAGGGAAGAAGTTAGAGAAGGAAGTAAAGAAAGGAAATTAGACCCTAGAAAGAAAAGAAAAAAAAGGAAAAACAATCGCTCTATTGTAACACAAAACTCCGCAAACCAGGATATACCAACCGTTTTTTGTTTTTTTTAAACTTTATTTTATACCCCCCGTTACCAGATCCTGGTACCATTTATATTTTAAATTACTATTGCACCTTATACTTGTAATAGTTCCATAAATGCAGACCACGTCTTTTGGAAGTGGTCTGCTTTGCCTGCTAGGAGGAGTCTCATCTCTTCCAAGTGTAGTGTTTCGAACATGTTTGAAATCCACATTTTTATTGTTGGTATTGGAGCATTTTTCCAAAATTTGAGTATAAGCTTTTTTGGCCTTCTCTAAAGTTCTAAGGCAGCTAGATATAGCCAGCCATGCTCACCAGCTTTTGCCCAAGACATCCACTCTGAGCAAATGGGTGAGTACATCGATATATCTCTGACAGCAAGAAGGTGGAAAGGAGCATGACCAAAAGAAGGCCAAAAGTGGTAGTGGTAGTCAAAGAGGTTGTCTTCCTCCACATTGATCCCTAATCCTCAAATCATGCTCATATGTTATAACATATGGGGACATATTGCATTGGGAAAGGCGGATGGAAAAGCAGGCAAGAGCAGAGGGAAGAACAGGTCAAGGATCACAGAAACAGCAGGGCCAAGAATGGGTATGGATGCACTTCTCTTTCATGATTGCAATTGGGACTGGTGTTCTGATGCAGTGCAGAGAGAACAAAGCCAGGGGTGTTGTGTGAATGGGGTCAGGAATGGGGTCAGGTGTGCAGACAGAAGCTGGGGCTGAAGCAGGAATGTAGAAAGATGTGTCAAAGAGAGAGCGAAATGCAAGGGTTGAGAAAGAGTATTTTTGTGGGAAGGTAGGAAGAGGACAGAGCAGGAGGATGGTAGGATACTCAAGGGAAGAGACCCAGAGATGAAAAATGAAAAATTAAAATATTAGGACTCTTGGGCTGCACTGATCCCTGCCATTCTACATAGTTCTGAGACATGGAATACCCACACCAGGCAACACAAGACATGTTCTCTTGTGTTAAGAGTTAAGTCCTCTTAACTGGAAGGATAAGCAAGTTCTAGACTGCTATTAGATAAGCTATTCTAGACTGGGCATTGAGTAATGAGGAAGGGTTAATTAGCAGTCTTGTTGTACGTGCCCCCTTGGGCAAGAGTGACCATAATATGGTTGAGTTCTTCATTAGGATGGAGAGTGACATTGTTAATTCAGAAACAAGGGTCCTGAACTTAAAGAAAGGTAACTTTGAGGGTATGAGACGTGAATTGGCTAAGATAGACTGGCAATTGATTCTTAAAGGGTTGATGGTGGATATGCAATGGAAAGCATTTAAAGACTGCATGGATGAGCTACGACAATTGTTCATCCTAGTTTGGCAAAAGAATAAATCAGGGAAGGTAGTGCATCCGTGGATAACAAGGGAAATTAGGGATAGTATCAAAACAAAAGATGAAACATACAAATTAGCAAGAAAAAGCAGCCTACCAGAGGACTAGTAGAAATTTAAAGTCCAGCAGAGGAGGACAAGGGGCTTAATTAGGAAAGAGAAAATAGATTATGAAAGAAAACTGGCAGGGAACATAAAAACTGACTGCAAAAGGTTTTATAGATATGTGAAGAGAAAAAGATTAGTTAAAACAAATGTAGGTCCCTTGCAGTCAGAAACAGGTGAATTGATCATGGGGATCAAGGACATGGCAGACCAATTGAAAAATTACTTTGGTTCTGTCTTCACTAAGGAAGACATAAATAATCTGCCGAAAATAGCAGGGGACCGGGGGTCAAATGAGATGGAGGAACTGAGTGAAATCCAGGTTAGCCGGGAAGTGGTGTTAGGTAAATTGAATGGATTAAAGGCCGATAAATCCCCAGGGCCAGATAGGCTGCATCCCAGAGTACTTAAGGAAGTAGCCCCAGAAATAGTGGATGCATTAGTGATAATTTTTTTAAACTCTTTAGATTCTGGAGTAGTTCCTGAGAATTGGAGGGTAGCTAATGTAACCCCACTTTTTAAAAAGGGAGGGAGAGAGAAAACGGGGAATTGCAGACCAGTTAGTCTAACATCGGTAGTCGGGAAACTGCTAGAATCAGTTATTAAAGATGGGATAGCAGCACATTTGGAAAGTGGTGAAATCATTGGACAAAGTCAGCATGGATTTATGAAAGGTAAATCATGTCTGACGAATCTTATAGAATTTTTCTAGGATGTAACTAGTAGAGTGGATAAGGGAGAACCAGTGGATGTGTTATATCTGGACTTTCAGAAGGCTTTCGACAAGGTCCCACATAAGAGATTAGTATACAAACTTAAAGCACACGGTATTGGGGGTTCAGTATTGATGTGGATAGAGAACTGGCTGGCAGACAGGAAGCAAAGAGTAGGAGTAAACGGGTCCTTTTCACAATGGCAGGCAGTGACTAGTGGGGTACCGGAAGGCTCAGTGCTGGGACCCCAGCTATTTACAATATATATTAATGATTTGGACGAGGGAATTGAATGCAACATCTCCAGGTTTGCGGAAAGGGGGAGATGCAACGAGACCTGGGTGTCATGGTACACCAATGAATGAAAGTAGGCATGCAGGTGCAGCAGGCAGTGAAGAAAGCGAATGGTATGTTAGCATTCATAGCAAAAGGATTTGAGTATAGGAGCAGGGAGGTTCTACTGCAGTTGTACAGGGTCTTGGTGAGACCACACCTGGAGTATTGCGTACAGTTTTGGTCTCCTAATCTGAGGAAAGACATTCTTGTCATAGAGGGAGTACAGAGAAGGTTCACCAGACTGATTCCTGGGATGTCAGGACTTTCATATGAAGAAAGACTGGATAGACTTGGCTTGTACTCGCTAGAATTTAGAAGATTGAGGGGGGATCTTATAGAAACTTACAAAATTCTTAAGGCTAGATGCAGGAAGATTGTTCCCGATGTTGGGGAAGTCCAGAACAAGGGGTCACAGTTTAAGGATAAGGGGGAAATCTTTTTGGACTGAGATGAGGAAAGCATTTTTCACACAGAGAGTGGTGAATCTCTGGAATTCTCTGCCACAGAAGGTAGTTGAGGCCAGTTCATCGGCTATATTTAAGAGGGAGTTAGATGTGACCCTTGTGGCTAAAGGGATCAGGGGGTATGGAGAGAAGGCATGTACAGGATACTGAGTTGGATGATCAGCCATGATCATATTGAATGGCGGTGCAGGCTCGCAGGGCTGAATGGCCTACTCCTGCACCTATTTTCTATGTTTCTAAGTGAAGGACAGCATCCTTTTCCAAACTGACATCCTCAGCACCAAGGCCACAACTACACTCTGTTGGTTCTACTGGGCAAGCTCGTTATTTGCATGCCAGATAGCTGCTTCCCAAAAAAGTGTATTCTGAGCTCTGTCACAGGAAGTACTTACTGTGGTAAAGCCTGCAAGATCCACAATGGTCTCTTCAGTATACCTAGAATCATAACAACCAGAGTGAAAACAAGACATGCTTGATTCCGAGGGACTGTGTCTAAATAGGTTAAATAGACCACAGAACTTTGGACAGCACAGCACAGGAACAGGCCCTTTGGCCCACAATGCCCATGCTGATCATGATTGCAAGACCAAATCTTATCTGTCTGGGCATAATTCATATCTTTCCATTCCTGATATATCCATGTACCTATCCAAAAGCCTCTTAAATGCTGCTATCATTTCTGTCTCCACCACCCCCACCCCTAGAAGAGCATTCCGGGCACTCATCACTCTGGCTAAAAATGTTGTTGCACAACTCCTTCAAACCTTTCTCCTTTCACCTTAAATCTGTGCCTTCTACTATTTGATATTTCCATATGGGGTAATAGGTTCTGAATGTTTACCCTATCAATGCAACTCATAATTTTACATACATCTATCAGGTCACCTCGCAACCTCAGGCATTCCAGAGATAACAATCAAAGTCTGTCCAACTTCTCCCTGTAGCTAATACCTTCTAATCCAGACATCATTCAGGTAAACCTCCTCTGAACCCTTCGAGAAGCCTCCATATCCTTCCTGTATTGGGTCGAATTGATCTGCCCACAATTCTCCATATGCAGCCTATTCAAAATCCTATAAAGCTGCATCATGACTCTCTGACACTTATACTCAATGCCCCGACCAATGAAGGCACGCACAGCACATGCCTTCTTTACCACTCTATCTACTTATAGAAACATAGAAACATAGAAATTAGGTGCAGGAGTAGGCCATTCGGCCCTTCGAGCCTGCACCGCCATTCAATATGATCATGGCTGATCATCCAACTCAGTATCCCGTACCTGCCTTCTCTCCATACCCTCTGATCCCCTTAGCCACAAGGGCCACATCTAACTCCCTCTTAAATATAGCCAATGAACTGGCCTCGACTACCCTCTGTGGCAGGGAGTTCCAGAGATTCACCACTCTCTGTGTGAAAAAAGTTCTTCTCATCTCGGTTTTAAAGGATTTCCCCCTTATCCTTAAGCTGTGACCCCTTGTCCTGGACTTCCCCAACATCGGGAGCAATCTTCCTGCATCTAGCCTGTCCAACCCCTTAAGAATTTTGTAAGTTTCTATAAGATCCCCTCTCAATCTCCTAAATTCTAGAGAGTATAAACCAAGTCTATCCAGTCTTTCTTCATAAGACAGTCCTGACATCCCAGGAATCAGTCTGGTGAACCTTCTCTGCACTCCCTCTATGGCAATAATGTCCTTCCTCAGATTTGGAGGCCAAAACTGTACGCAATACTCCAGGTGTGGTCTCACCAAGACCCTGTACAACTGCAGTAGAACCTCCCTGCTCCTATACTCAAATCCTTTTGCTATGAAAGCTTATGCTGCCACTTGCAGGGAATTATGGTCTTAGAGCCCAAGATCCTTCTGTGCATCAATGTTGTTAAAAATCTTGCCATTAATTGTATATTTTCCACATACAATCGACTTTCAAAGTGCGACACCTAAATCGAAAGCAATAAAATAAAATGCAAATACAGACAGCTAATGCACTTATGAATCTGATATTTTTGGCATTTCATAACTTTGGCAGTAATTATTATTCTTTTTTTAAAAATTTCAAATTGGACATTTACTCTGCGGGTTGGAATCAGCAATAGCAGTATTATTTATATAGTTCTCAACTGCATGTTGATCCTCCAAGCTAATCAACTGAATTATAATGCTATTCCCTCATTTGCACAATAGTGTCACACAGAGTTATCGTAAAATAATGCTTTATAGCCAATGATAATAAAACTATCATTAAATTCTCCCAGTTGCATACATTTCTAATTGATATTTAGCCCCTATGCATCATAATGAAAATTCCATTCTTTATTTGGACTTCAGAGATACAGTGCGAAAACAGGCCCTTTAGCCCACTGAGTCCACGCCGACCAGAGATCACCATGTACACGAGCACCATTCTACACACTAGGGACAATTTAAACTTTACAGAAGTGAAGTAACCTACAACCCTGTACATCTTTGGAGTGTGGGAGGAAACCAGAGCACCCAGAAGGGAGAATGTACAAACTCAATACAAACAGCACCCGTAGTCAGGATCAAACCCGTGACACTGGTGTTGGAAGGCAGCAACTCCACCGCTGTACCACTGTACCACTGTACCACTGTACCACCACCCGTATTGAATTCTCTTCCTAAACCACAAAACCTCTTTGAAACCACAAAAATATGCTTCATTTCTGAATTTCCCTTTGAAGTTATGATGGCTACAAATGAAGAGAACTACACAAAAACAATGAAACAAAAGAAGAACAATGTTCCCACAGGGTCTTCTTCAACAATCCAAGATGTAGACAGCTTTTGCACTGACGCCGCACAATGTACTTAAATATTTATATTGCTGGAATGAGATTTCAGTGCACTCTATGGACAAAGAAGTGAGCATGCTAAAGGGGCTGTCCCACTGCGGCGACCTAATCCATGAGTTCAGAAGAGTTTGCCCTCGACTCATACTCGCAGCATGGTCGACACGATGTCCTAGGAGGTCTTTGTAACCATCCTTCATGCTCGAGAGTAGGCCCCGTGTACTATCCTCAGCTAGGTCGTGGTGTATTTTTCAACATGCTGAAAAATGCCCGCGAGTAAAAAAAGGTCGCCGTGGAAAAAATCGATACTTTTTTTACTCGTAGGTTCAGTCAAAGTAAGTCGGCATGTTATTCGTAGGTAATCGAGGGTAGTCAAAGGTAATCGAAGGTAGTCGTAGATAGTCTTCAACATAGTCAACATACAAGATGACCAGCGGGCGTGGAGCGCCGTTTCCTGGCGGGGACCGCACAGCACCTCGGCTTCGTTGGCGGCACAGCGCTGGAGCGCTATCGTGGAGCGGAGCGGGCGATGCCTTGCCTGGGTCGCCGTGCTGGATCGACGCGCTGCAGGTCCGGTGAGCTGTGACCGCCGAGAGCAACACCTCCAGACTGCGGGTCTGCGGAGCGGAGCGGGCGGCGCCGACTCTAACATCGGGAGCCTGGGAGCTCCAACCCGGCGCGGCCTTGTCGGCTTCGGAAGCCACGGTCCCCAGTTAGGAAGCGCCCGTTCCAGGAGGCCCAGCCGCTGAAAGGACTCTCCCGACGCTGAGGCAACAGCACCCGGCCAGAACGGCCAGGAACATCGGGCCTCCATAGAGGCAATTGCGGTGGCCTCAATAGGCCCGACTATGGGAGAACTGGGGATGGGGACTGGACATTATGCCTTCCCCCACAGTGGTAACCATTGTGGGGGGGGTGATTTTTTTTTTTTTTTTTTTTTGTGTGTGTAAGTTAATATGTTAGTCTGTGTCCAAGATGGCTGTCGGAAGAGAGAGTGGACGCTGGCGTGCTTTAGCTGCCGCTGCTCTCTCTTCACATTGTGTTTTTTGATTTTTTGTCTTTAGAGCGATTTCTGTCTTTGATTTGTGTACTGGTGATGTCTTTATTATTTATTTTACTCCGACTATATGTTTTTTCTCTTCTGTTAATTTCTGTAAGGTGTCCTTGAGACTTTGAAAGGCGCCCGCAAATAAAATTTATTATTATTATTATTAAGATACAAGATACATTTATTTGTCATATGTACCAATTGGTACAGTGAAATGTGTTATCACCACACAGCCATACAAATAGTACAGAGCACAGAACATGATAGACTTTAACACAGACATCCCCACACAGTGGAATCAAAATTTCCCACTGTTAGGGAAGGCTCTAAAAATCCTCCTCCGTGTTCCTCCGTTTTTCACCCGTGGTCGGGGGGCTCCCGAACCCCTCGCAGTCGCCGCTAAGTGGGCGGCCCGTTGTTCAGGCCCTCTCGCCGGGATGATGGAAGTCCGACGTCGGAAAGGAGAACAACCTCAACGGCTTGGACATCCGAATTGGCCACTTCCTACCGGAGTCCGCGGCTCCCAAAGTCCACAGGCCACGCTGGTCAGAGATTCAACGCTGGCAGCCCTCGGCAAAGGGTCCCAGGATTTCTCGATGTTGATCAGCACCGCACGCGCTTCGAAGGGAGGTCAAAGGGAGGTCAAAGGAGACGAAGGAGATCGAAGGAAGTCGTCTTCACTCTCCACTATTCGGTTCCAATTTTCCCGAAGCTAGTTTTCAACATAGTCGAAGGAGGTTTTCTACATAGTCGAAGGAGGTTTTCTACATGACATTTTTTCAAACTCTCCTAAACTCTTCCCAATTCGCCAATTAGGTCGCTGCAGTGGGACAGCCCCTTAACCTCTGAACTGAGGCTGAAGTTTTGTCAAACCAAGAACGAGCACAGCAGTATAAAATACTACATTACATGCAAAATTATAGTATTTCAATGTATAATTAGCATACTTATGAACCATAAACAGATTATCACATGAATCAAATATCAAAAAGGTTCTCAATGATCATTTTGCGATTTCAAAATTGATACATAATGGAACACTACAATTAGGTTGCGAAGAGGCAAATAAAGGCCTAAAGTGCAGTTTCTGAATACTAATCATGGAAACCAATGAAAAAGCATCACACAAATAATAACATCTCCAAATTTGCGGATGACACAAAGCTGGGTGGCAATGTGAGGCTAGGAGGCTGCAGGATTACTTGGGTAGGTTGGTTAGAGTAGGCAGATGCATGGCAGATGCAGTATAATGTGGATAAATGTGAGGTTATCCACTTTCGTGGCAAAGAAAAGGAAGGCAGATTATTATCTGAATGGTGTCAGATTAGGAAAAGGAGAGGTACAAGAAGACCTGAGTTCCCTTCTATATCAGTCACTGAAAGTAAGCATGCAGGTACAGCAGGCAGTGAAGAAAGCTAATGGCATGTTGGCCTTCATTGCGAGAGGATTTGAGTTTAGAAGCAAGGCGGTCCTACTGCAGTTGTACAGGGCCCTGGTGAGACCACACCTGGAGTATGGTGTGCAATTTTGGTCTCCTAATTTGAGGAAGAACATTCTTGCTATTGAGGGAGTGCAGCGTAGGTTCACCAGGTTAATTCCCGGGATGGTTGGACTGACATATGATGAAAGAATCTGTCCACTGGGCTTGTATTCACTGGAATTTAGGAGGATGAGAGGATATCTTATTGAAACATACAAAATTCTTAAAGGATTGGACAGGCTAGATGCAGGAAAAATGTTCCCGAGGTTGGGGGAATCCAAAACCAGGGGTTACAGTTTAAGAATAAGGGGTAGGCCATTTAGGGCTGAGATAAGGAAAAACTTTTTCACCCTAAGAGTTGTGAATCTGTGGAATTCTCTGCCACAGACGGCAGTTGAGGCCAATTCACTAGGTGTTTTCAATAGAGAGTTAGATTTAGCTCTTCGGGCTAAAGGAATAAAGGGATATGGGGAAAAAGCAGAAACAGGGTACTGATTTTAGATGATCAGCCATCATCATATTGAATGGCGGTGTTGGCTCGAAGGGCAGAATGGCCTACTCCTGCACCTATTTTTCTATGTTTCTAACACCCATCTTGAGGATACACGAGATGTCCCTTCCAGTTAAGTTGCTTGTTGGCACACATGGCCGCACTCACAAATAAACACAGGTTTCTAGTTGAGTACCATCATTCATTTCCAGTTCCGATAGAACTGTGTTATGAACTTTACCATTTAAACATAAATATGATAACAGTTGTGTATCTGACTAGTCCTGAACTGCCGAAGGTGAGATTTTCAACTGGCACAGACTCAACGGCCTACTGTGTGATAAAATTTCATTATAATTAATGGGCATCACTGAGTTAATGATTTCTGTTTTCTGGGTACATGCTGGGTACGGAAACATCAATGAAATAACAATGCTGTGGACTTTTGAAAAAAAAGCTCTGTGTTTATGAGATAAAAAGGCTAATTTCCTCCTTATTGTATTGCAGATTATTAATTTCTAAAACAAATGTTACAATCTTAAAAGTGAACAACAAAAAACGACCATGTTCTGGTATAAAGAAGCTGCAGATGATGTATTCATCCCTCAACCAGTAACCACAGCAACAGATCGTAAAACAACCCTTAGTGGCAACCAGGAAAATTACCGTTGTTAAAAATAGAGGATAAAAGGATAAGAGAGCACACTACTACTTTATTTATTCAGGCTGGAAGGGCAGTCGAAAGAAATCCTGGAGTGCTAAGACCTAGGGTGTCCCTCAGGAAATCCTGTCTTCAAAGACTGGAAGGTAGAGTACAAACTCACACAGAAAGCAATGGAAGGAGTTTCAAAAAGTGATCATCTCAGTGAAAGATTAAAAAAAACCTGCACTTACACAGAACCCTTCAAAGTAAAAAACCTGATGAAAGGTAATAAAATGCGATAAAACAGTTTTATGAAATGTGTGCACTAGCCAACCTTGCAAAGATCACAGGAGCAATTAAATGTCAAGATACAATTAGAGATTCTGCATTGGCAAATAAATGAAACAAATCTTAGACGTCACATCAAAAAATCAATATAAATTAGAAGGGTCTCGACCCGAAACGTCACCTTCTCTCCAGAGATGCTGCCTACCCCACAGAGTTACTCCAGCTTTTTGTATCTATCTATCTATCTATCTATCTATCTATCTATCTATCTATCTATCTATCTATCTATCTATCTATCTATCTATCTATCTATCGATCCTGTCACTAAAACTCGCACCTCGACCACTTACCGTCTGCGTTGTAATTAAATTTGCGTAAAAATGATCCCCCATAGGGTTACAAATTTTCACCACCTTACTCACCACTCTCCTCTGCTGCAAGTCAAATACGTTTTGTTCCAATCGGTAAAATATTAGAAAAGTTATTGGTCTGTTATTCGCCAGGACAGCGACGCCCCTTCCAGCACCTGCGATCAATCACCGGCCACGAGAATAAAGCTGAAGGAGCGTAGCAAGCAAAGTGTGAGCGGGGTCTGTGTTCTGCGAGCGGGGGCTGTGCTCTGTGTTCTGTGTGTGGGGTTTGTGTTCTGCGAGCGGGGGCCCAGATCACCCCCTCCCACATACACCCCCTCCCCTACCCCTCAACCGCCCACATCCTCCCTACCTTACCAGCGACAATGTTGCAACCCAGGGACACTCAGTACTGCAGGGTTGTAATCCCTTTTTTTTTTTAAATATTCCTGGCAAAAAGTATATTCCTAGCAGCATGGAGGGAGGGTGCATTTTTTTTAAATATTTAAAAATCACAGTACACTTTACACTGAAGTTTAAAATGAGGGATAGTGAATAAGGCGAAATGAGCAGCCCCTGCGCAGTTGGGGGCTATGGGTGAGTGGTGGAATATTGCTTTGGGGGAACGGGTTGCGTTGGGGGACCAGTCCTCCCGTGGGGGCTATGGGTGAGTGGTGGAATATTGCATTGGGGGACCAGGCCTCCCGTGTGACAGGGACCCAATGGGTCCCACTTGGTCTAGTATATATATCATATCTATATTACTAAAAGTTTGATCTTGACCACTTCCTGTTGTTCTGTATATTGATTTTAGAAAACACGCTGCCACTTACGGCTGTGATTTTTGGCCATCTTACTCAGTCCCCCTCCGCTGCGCAGAACACGAGAATTTTTCCCATCCATGAAAAATAAAAGATTCTCTCTCCTGAAGGACACGCCCCTTCCGTAGGGACTAAAAAATCCGAAAGTGTTGAGTCCCTCAGTCAGTCTCTGCAAGATGGGGGAGCGAGAGGGCCACGTCTCTCAGTCTGAGCGTGAATACCACTGAACACGCCTATTAAATTGTGAGTGCCCTTAATGTGGTTTGAAAATGCTTGGTAAAAGTGTGTTTTAGTTTGAGAATGCTAAAGTTGCCTTGTCTAATTGAAAAGTTGGTTTCAGAATGCGAAAGTTGCCTTGCCTAATTAAAGTTGCCTTGCTTATTTAAAGTTGCTATGCTTAATTAAAGTTGCCTTGCTTAATTTAAGTTGCTTTGCCAAATGCAACAGGTTTGTTTTGAAAATGCGCCTTTTAACTGTGCCTTATTGAAAAGTTTGCAACAGTTTTTGAAAGGAAGAACCGTGAATAAACGTTTTATTAGATCAGGTCTGTGTTTAATGCAAAATTGCCGCTCATTCCGTGACTTCCACTTATTGGAGAGGTGATGCTGAGTGCGGAAGGCGCACTGTGGACACGCCACCCTGAACCGTTTGAGTAATTCAAGAGAGCTTACTGCTATGTATATGGTGAGTGTGTTTGTTGAAAGTTATTTAAAGCACGTTTTTGCTGTAGCAGCAGCTGTAGAGGAGTGTTTCAGAATGAAAATGGCTTGAAAAGCTTGAATCATTCGGTTTAGACACACCTGTGTTCTTATTTTCAAACTTTTTACATAGAGTATATGGTTAGTAACATAATTCAATATGCTTACCATGCTCTGAAGTTACTTGGCATTTTAGTAGTGGTATGTGTGTGTGGGTGGATGTGTGTGTGTGTGGGTGTGTGTGTGTGTGTGTGTGTGTGTGTGTGTGTGTGTGTGTGTGTGTGTGTGTGTGTGTGTGTGTGTGTGTGTGTGTGTGTGTGTGTGGGGGTGTGTGTGTGCCTGCGTGTGTGTGTGCGCATGTGTGTGTTCGTTCAGTCCACCCTCTCCCCCTTCTCTCTCACATAATCACCTGTTTTGGGCAGAATTTCTGCCAATTTCTCAGCTGCCAGCCTGCCACGTCTGAGTGACTGTACTGCCAGGCCTAAGTGACTGAGCTGCCAGCCCAAGAATCCATTCGGCCCACAATGTCCATATTAGCCCTCTGGAAACCAGTCCCTTTGGCCCACAACACCCATACTAGTGCTACAGAAAGCCCCCCCCCCCCCCCGCCACTGGCCAGCAATATTGGAATTAGTGGAGAGGTGGAATATTGTGTAGGGTAGCCAGCCCTCCCGTGTGATGCTGGGACATTATTAAGTACTTATTAGACAAAAATGCTGGAGAAAATCAGCGGGTGCAGCAGCATCTATGGAGCGAAGTAAATAGCCAACGTTTTGGGCCGAAACACTTCTTCAAACTGATGCAGGGGGGTGGGGGGGGGGGAAGAAGAAAGGAAGAGGAGGAGCCAGAGGGCTGAGGGAGAGCTGAGAAGGGGAGGAGACAGCAAGGGCTACCGGAAATTGGAGAAGTCAATGTTCAAGCCACTGGGGTGCAGACTTTCCAAGTGGAATATGAGGTGCTGCTCCTCCAATTTCCGGTGGTGCTCACTCTGGCCATGGAGGAGGCCCAGGACTGAAAGGTCGGATTTGGAATGGGAGGGGGAGTTGAAGTGCTGAGCCACAGGGAGATCAGGTTTGTTAATGCGGGCCGAGAGGAAGTGTTCGGCGAAGCGATCGCCAAGCCTACGCTTGGTCTCACCAATGTCGATCAGCTGACATCTAGAGCAGTGGATGCAATAGATGAGGTTGGAGGATGCCCTGGTGTGGAACACCTCATCCTGGGAGCAGATGCGGCATAGATGGAGGAATTGGGAGTAGGGGATGGAGTCCTTACAGGAAGCAGGGTGGGAAGAAGTGTAGTTTAGATAGCTATGGGTGCCGGTGGGTTTATAGTGGATGTCGGTCAAATGTCTAACACCTGCGATGGAGATAGTGAGGTCAAGAAATGGTAGGGAAGTGTCGGAAATGGTCCAGGTGTATTTGAGTGCCGGATGGAAGTTAGTGGCGAAGTTGATGAAGTTAGTGAGTTGTGTGTGGGTGCAGGAGGTAGCACCAATGCAATCGTCGATGTAGCGGAGGTAGAGGTCGGGGATGGGGCCCTGGTACGTCTTGAACAAGGATTGTTTGACGTACCCTACAAAGAGGCAGGCATAGCTGGGGCCCATAGCTGGGGCCCAAGCATGCCCATAGCTATGCCTTGTGTTTGGAGGAAATGGGAGGAGTCAAACGAAAAGTTATTAAGGGTAAGGACCTACTCCGCTAGGCGGAGGAGAGTATCAGTGGACGGGTATTGGTTGGTTCTCCGGGCTTTGAGACCATCCTGGTGGGGGATGAAGATGTAGAGTGAAGATGATGGGGATGGGGGCCTAGAGAATGGAATGCCTGGAGACGACGGAGAGTGTCTGATCTTGTTTGTGTGTTTTTGTGTGTGTATATGTGTGTGTCTTTACATCTTCGCAAAAACACTAACAATAACATATTTACATATTCTGATTCACATTTTTCCCCTCTATGCAGAGAGCACCTTCACTGAACATTTTATGCTTTATTTCTCGACTTATTATTGATCAAGTTTTTTTTTAAATCAAAAGATTTAAAATTTTAAATGACCAGCTTCAACTGATGACGTCACAATGGCTCGTCCAGCAGTGATCAGCTTCACACATTCGGGAACGGCTTGAGTTGGAGGACCATGCCTCCTGTGGGGGCTACTGGTAGGGAACGGGTGTATTGGGGGAGCAGACCCAATGGGTCTGCACTTGGTCTAGTATATACATTACTAAAACTCTGATCTTGTTTGTTTGTATAAATGTGTGTTCTGAAAACTCTGCCAAAAGTGTATACAATAGTGCTACAATTCTTGGCCCACCTTACTCACCATTGTCCTGGGGTGTGCATTAGCCAAGTTTCATTCAGGTTGATGTTATATTTTACAAGTTATTGACATTTAAAATTTTAATTAACTTAAAACGGATCCCCCACTTGCCACCCACGCATGCGCAGTTGGGGGAGGGTTCCCATGCGCTTCACAACGGGAATCTCTGGTGTCACAACATCACAGTGCTAATAATTTCTGCCTCCGGGCCCTGGGCTGGGGTTGTAGTCGGTGCGGGGTCCGGGGTTGGGGAGACCCGGGGCCTGGGCGCTGAGGCTGGGTCTGGGTTTGAGGGCGGCAGTGCTGCTGGTCCGGGCCCGCGGGAAGCGAGAGGAGCGGGACCCGAGGCAAGGACTAGACCGCTGCCTCGGCCTCTCCCCCTCCCCGGCTCCAGGCCGCTCGGCCCATCCCCCCCAACAGCCCCCGCCTCAAGTACAACTTCATCGCTGACGTGGTGCAGAAAACAGGGCCGATGGTGGTTTACATTGAGATCCTGAGGAGGTGCGGAGGGAGAGTGGGGGGGATTGAGGGAGAGGAGGGGGTAGGGAGTGGGGGGGATAGAGGGAGAGGAGGGCAGTAGGGGAGGTGAGGAGGGGGAGTGGGGGGGGGAGGGGTGGGATGGGGGAGGGGTGAGGGGAAAGAAGAGGGAGTGTGAAGAGGAGGGGGAGGGAGTGCTGGGAGATGAGGGAGAATGGAGAAGGATAGGGGTAGGAAGAAGGATGGTGAGGTAATGGAGGAGGGAGGGGGAAGAGGGAGGAGGGGAGGGAGGGGGTGAGCGGAGGAAGCAGAGGACAGTTGGTGGAGGGTGGGAGAGGGAGGATAATGGAGGGGAATAGGGGACTGAAGAGGGAAAGTGAAATGCGTTCACATTGATCTTATATTTTACAAGTTATTGCTATTTTAAACTTTAAAAGCATCGCAGTCGCGCTTCCACTTGCTGGCCGCGCCTGCACATTTGGGGGTGGGTTGCCATGACTCGCGTCACAACAGGGATCTCTGGTGTCACAACGGCAACCTGTCAGCTGCGCCTGGGCAGTAGGGGGCTATGGGTGAGTGGTGGAATATTGCATTGGGTGACCGGGCCCAATGGGTCCGCACTTGGTGTAGTTATAATTAAACCTATCATCAATATTGTTAATTTATCTGGAAACCAACAAGCTGGCTGCAGTTGGACCCTGCAGTTCATGCCCACAGTTTGCAAATAAATTCAATCACCAACATGCCTTTTCACATTTTACACTGAACTCTACAGCAAAATTGCTAAGTGTAGCTTCAAAATGTCTTTAAGATGGCTCCAGCTTACTTTTAGTTGAAACTTTGATGATTTGACTGTAATGAGACACAGTATCTTATTCTTTGTTTTCACCTCTGTTGCCCCAATCTTAAGATTGTATGGCAGGAAATTTGAGGCACTTTCTCCTTCACGCCTACTATAAAATGTTCTCTGATCCAACTGAATATACTGTAATGCTACTTTTTTGACACAGCCCCATGCCAGCTTAGAGCAGGTTAAAAATGGACTTGCACGATCCAACAAGTTCTGCAACAAGTGGGCAACATTGCATTTAGCTCTCCATAAATTCAGATTCCACCAAGCAGCTAAATTTTGAAAAATAATCCATCTAATTTAGCAGATTATTTTATAAAATAGGGTCATGTTTCAATCAAAAGAAAAAAAACTTTAATTTAATATTAATATCCAAATGCTCAGGAGAATCAAATGCTTCCATTAAAAGCTTAAACATGCAAAAAAAAGCATTAATCTTCCAGGCTCCTGATCAAAAAGATTGTGTAGATTCAAATGTGCATTTCTGTCATTCATAAAAGGAGAAGCCAAAAATAACAATAACCTGGGGAAATGATTACAAACACATGTCAAGTGCTATTTAATGCAAGAATTAAAATCTGGCTCAGAAGTTGAACTGTATTTCCCTTGTTGTCTGGTGGCTACCACACTGTATTTATTTCAATTGCCGTTCAAACCTTTCTCAACGTTAATCAGCTCTGAGCTCCAGCAGATGCCCCATCAACGATGCTTCAAGAATCAATTTCACTGCAACACAAAGCTAATCTGTTGCGCTACATATGCAGACTTTGAAGATAGATTCGAAATGTCACCTTTGATCAACAATTCAAAACAAATTTTAACTATGGATGTGCTGAAAGGTCATTTCCCAGTACAGGTAACATTATCTGTGTCCAACTGAGCACAGCTGCTGATGGCGGAAATTGCAAATTGCTTGTCCAGACATTAAAGGCTGTGCGAGATTTCTGAGTGTACAAAATGCCAGCAACAAAGCAATATTTTAATTTCAATTCATAGAGAATGCTCGACTTCAATCATGTTCATATTAACTAAACGCATAGGATTCTTCAGATAAGCGGTTGGTAATTCATCATAAATACAGCTGCAAATAAAACGAGTAACATAACTTTACTATTTCAGTTGAATAGCTCTATTTGTTATTCTCCTTCAATTTCTGAAGTAATAGATGTGGCACCTGCTATACCATTGCCTGATTTTATGTCTGCATTTGTCTTTTTTAAATTCAGTTCATGAATGATGAACATTTCAAATGCATTTTAATTTAAATCAGAAATATGACTGACTTCAGTTAATGTGTTGGCGGTTCTGACAACCCCAAATTTCTTTGATTTCTGCACACACTAAAACTAAAATTAAAATTGTACCAATTTTGGCCACTTTTTTGAATAGCGGTAAAAAGAATATCATGTTTAAGAAAAAAATGATTGAAATAGCACATATCAATCAAGCAAAGTATTTAAACCAATACTATGATTGTATGATGCTGTAATATGATACTGCTTCCAATATTAGCATTGACAATTAAATTAACATGGTTTTCTAGGCTGTATACATAATTCCAGTGCCACTTGGTGCAATTTATGCTAAACCAAACCCAAGTTTGGAAGGACAAAATTAAAGGATTAAACTATTTTTCCATTGTTCAAACGTACACCACAATATATTTTCTGACACTTCTCTCCAGACAGAGAACTTCAGCAGTAGAGAGTGCACACAGTTCACTGGAAGGGTAGCCATACAAAACCATGTCAATGATGCACATCATGTCCATTGGAGATTACAAAACATGATGGATTGACCGACTCCTTCTGTCACCTAACAATTCTACGATATCTCACTAGACATGATGAAAACATTTAACATTAGGTGTCCTATGAAAATGGTAATAAGAAAAAAGGGCAAAATATTAATGTAGACGTGTTGTTGATGAAATAAAAGCGACCAATTCAAAGATTCAGTAGATGGTAGCAAAAGCTGTCAACCAGTAACCAATCCTTACACCTCTCTCTCCCCCTCAAAAAAATGAAGCCCATACCAGGAAGCACATTTTGATCAAGTGCGTACATGAACCAAATACTCTTTAAGACACGATTTGTATCAATAATACAGATGAAACGAAAATATATTTACATATAAACAAGGGCAGGAAACAACCACCAAGCTTCCTCTCATCAGACGGGGCGGGGGGGAGCGAGTTGGAAAGAGAAAGAAATAGGAAGATTGACCAAATGTGAAGAAACAAATGTTGACAAAAGAGATTCATATACTGTGAAACAAGATTAAGGCTTTATTATGGTACGATGCGATAGAACTTTATTTATCCCAGGAGGGAAATTGATCTGCCAACAGTCATAAAAACACAAAATACATGAAACATTAAATTAACGTGACGAGTGGAAAGGATTGGGGATGTGCAAAGATTGGGGGGGGGGGGGGGGGGGGAGGGAGTCAGTCTCAGTCTACCCTGCGACAGAAGGGGCAGGAGTTGTACAATTTGATATCCTCAGGGAAGAAGGATCTCCTGTGGTGTTCTGTCCTGCATCTTGGTGGAACCAGTCTGTTGCAGAAGGTACTCCTCAGGTTGACCAGTGTGTCATGGAGGGAGGGAGCTGTATTGTCCAAGATGCTCCGCAGTTTGCGGAGAATCCTCCCCTCCAAGACCACTTCCCACAAATCCAACTCCGCCCCCAGGACGGAGCCAGCCTTCCTGATGAGTTTGTTAATCCTATTGGCGGCCGTGGCCTTTGCCCTGTTGCCCCAGCACATGGCAGCGAAGAAGATGGTACTGGCTATCACCGATTGGTAGAGGATCTGCAGCATTTTACGGCAGACATTGAATGACCGAAGCCTTCTCAAAAAGTATAGCCGGCTCTGTTCTTTCTTGTGCAGGGCCTTAGCGTTCCTGGACCAGTCCAGTTTACTGTCCAGGTACACGCCAAGGTATTTATACTCCCTGGTAAACTGCACATCCACACCATTGATGGAGAAAGGGGATAGGGGTGTTCTTCTCCTCCTAAAGTCCACCACTAACTCCTTAGTCTTGTCAGTGTTGAGCTGCAGGTGATTCAGCCCACATCACTCAACAAAGTCGTTGACTACACCTCTGTATTTGGCTTCCTTCCCCTCACTGATGCAGCGCACAATTGCAGAGTCATCAGAAAACGTCTGTAGATGGCAGGAGTTATATCTGAAGTCCGAGGTGTAGATGGTGAACAGGAAGGGAGAGAAGACCGTCCCCTGTGGAACCCCTGTGTGGCTCACTACCAAGTCCAAGACACAGTTCTGTAGCCTGACATATAGTGGTCATCCAGTCAGGTAGTTGGTGATCCAGGACACCAATGGAGCACCCACCCGCATCTTCGTCAGTTTGCTCCCTAGCAGTGCAGGCCGGATGGTGTTAAAAACACTGGAGGAGTAAAAAAATATGAATCTTACAACGCTTCCCAGCTTATCGAGGTGAGCATCGGAATGATAGAGCAGGTGGATGATAGCATCCTCAACCCTCATCTTTGTTTGGTAAGCGAACTACAGGGGGTCCAGGCAGGGTTTAACCAGGGGTCGCAGGTGAGTGAGCACCAGCCTCTCCAGGGACTTCATGATGTGTGAAGTCAGTAGTCATTGGAGGAGCTGGGGTGCGTATTATAGGATAACGGTGAAATAGAATGAGGCATACAGAAAGCAGGGTGGAAATACGTGTTTAGTATCATTATGTAGGTGTACAAAAACACTTTATTCACAATAGATTAATTTTTGGTTCTACCAAATGCAGCAGCTGTTCTGTTTCGCAAACAACAAATCAGATCAATGATAAACTCATCTTTTCTTAGTGAAACATTTAATAGGAGAAAAACAATGAAAATTCCCTTCCTTTTACAATACAGTTTAATCATTAATATCTGTCTGAACAAATAAGCTGAAACTTGGAATCTCTTCTAAGCAATCTTGGTTAACGTATTGTTGTGTTCAGAAGGATTCTGGAGTGACAACCTAGAATAAATGTTAGATGAGGAAATTAAGTTGTTTTGTTGTTAAAGAATTCACTATGGCACGTAATCATGTTCTGTGACAGCCATTATCCAGCTCTATATAAATAAAAGCGTGAACAAATATACAGATGAGAATAAAAACTACACAACGTACCATTATGGGATATGAAATTGGGAGTATACACGCCCAAGCATAGTACGACTGCAAGAAAATTTCACATTCCCACCATGACCAATTTACATTGATCCTGGTAACAACAGCAAAAACAAGGGGTTGGACAGGCTAGATGCAGGAAGATTATTCCCGATGTTGGGGAAGTCCAGAACAAGGGGTCACAGTTTAAGGATAAGGGGGAAGTCTTTTAGGACCGAGATGAGAAAAACATTTTTCACACAGAGAGTGGTGAATCTGTGAAATTCTCTGCCACAGAAGGTAGTTGAGGCCAGTTCATTGACTATATTTAAGAGGGAGTTAGATGTGGTCCTTGTGGGTAAAGGGATCAGGGGGTATGGAGAGAAGGCAGGTACAGGATACTGAGTTGGATGATCAGCCATAATCATATTGAATGGCGGTGCAGGCTCGAAGGGAATGGCCTACTCCTGCACCTATTTTGTATGTTTCTATGTTTCTAACATCGAATATTGGATTGACTCAGAGAAGAATTGAGCTTTTGGAGGGGAGGCAAGATTGGAAAGGGGATGATTTGATGCCATAGCGAAAATGGCCCTGAAAATAAGGCATCTAATGGCATCAATAGTGAGCAGATTTCAACTCAAAATTCTTTTGGCTTCTTAGTCCTGGAAGGGTTCTTAATGGGTCCTTGGTGAACAAAGAAACAGGGAAAAGATACAGCTAGATTTAAGTGTAAGTAAATAGATGATTATAATGGGTAAATTCAATCAAGGGATGTAAAGAAAGAGAAATGAAGAAAAAGATTAGTTTGAGAAAGGGGAAAAGGACAACAAAGTGGAAAGGAGATTAAACACAAGATGACACTAAAAGAGTTTCTCTGCAAGTTGATGACTTACATGCTCATTATTAATTATGTGCATGGTTCGGTTTTATTTCTTTCTCTTCAAATTATGTAAGGTGGAATTTGATGTGGATCACAGGATAGACATACCTGCTTGCCTTGCCTCCTGACAGGCAAAGTACATTTCCTCTTTTAACTCTTCATTTTCACTTGCTATGGCTTCACCAACAGCGACAAATCTTCCAACAGCCAAACTCACTGCTTGCCCGACCCGTTGAATTACTCGCCAAGTTTTCTCTGATTTCTTTGGTTTTTCTTTGTGATTGATAAGTGTTGTGATCTACAGCCAATGAAAAAGAAGATTCAAGCAATTAGGTTTTAAAATCTTCCACAGATATTATTAATTCTTGTAATTATTTATCTGGATCAATGGTACAGATTAAAAGTTGAAGTAGAAAAATACATATTAGGAATTGCAGTGTGGAGGCTTGAATGATATATGCAAAATCAGATGCACTTCTAATCATTCCTCTACTGAATGCAAAGTGTTAAGAGGCTTTCTCACGGGGCGACTTGACGCAAGAGGTAACCAGAGTTGAACATCGTGGGAACCTCGTACGATAACCGTACGGCATTCGTGGACCACCGTGGCGCTAACGGCAGGTACTCGTGTAACTTGTGACTCGGGAGAAAATTCAAGCAAGCTTGAATTTCTCTAAGAGTGACTTGTACACTTGTGGTTGAACATTGCAACATTATATGGACGTAGTGGCCAGTGCGATATCCGTAATAACTCTTGCGTTTACCGTGGGAACTCCTGCGAACGGTAAACCCGGAAGCTGGACAGAGGGGACAGAAGGTGAGTAAAAAAGGTGGTGTCAATATCGCCAATGGAACATGTGTCCATCGAGGACGTCCCACCTCATTGTCATTGTTGGAGAATCTTTTTCACTGGAACACTTGCAGAGATGGCTCCCAGAAAAGCTCAAAGAAAGGGGGTAAAGCATGTCAGAAAGGTTTTTGCCATGCAGGAGAATGAGGAGGAGACGCAGCAAGAGAGACAGGTGGAGAGGCAACAGGAGATGCCACAGATAACACTGCCTGTGGGCTCCTTGGAGCAGGGAGAGGGTGAGCAAGGTGGATTTCAGATTGCCTCCCCAGTAGCCGTTGTAGGAATAGCCTCAACAGACGCGTATATAAAGGGAAGATGGCAGAAGGTAAGGCCATATAACTTCACCAGGGAACAAGAGGGGGGGCTTGTAGAATGGTACCAATTCAACGAAATTCTTTACGATAAATCCAGAGAGGATTACAGAAACAGGGAGAAAAAACGGAACCTGCTGGAGACGAAGGCTGCGGAGTATCCCGGGTGCTCATGTGAGTATATATAACAATATATTAGTACATCAACAGGAAAACCATTTAATGTTATCCATGATTTAAAAACATACATTGCTATTGATGTAAAAGTGCTGTTTTTGCAGTTAACTTAAACTTCTCTTATAAGTGTGTCTGTGCCCTGCAGCTGCAAAGTAAAAAAGTCGCAGACAGCTTTTACACGCTCTGTGTTTGAAGTTGGAATCATGTCTCCAAGAGCCATAAAATAAATTATGCATGAGGGCAGGCAATTTCCTCTTCGCACAGCACATTAAGCAGTTTATCATATTGTCCAATTAGAGGTCTCCGTTGAAAGATGGGCTTCACCCAGTGAGACTTCCTCTTAATTCTCTTTTTAATTAATCTCACCCTTCTGCCTTCACGCAAGCGTCCTCGATTCACATAGAGGGCTGCTGCATACAGCGCGTCAATGAAAAACACCACCATCCAGTACTCGAAACTACTTAGTACAGGCATGTCTCCAAATGAGCCAATTCAACCAAGGGGGGATATTTATAGTGTGTGAAAAAAAAAGTGACATCATTTGTGCCACATGATGATTTAACTACACTTCACAGTTCACAATGTTCATTCAAGATTTAACGGGAAAGCTCGGGAGACGGACAAGTCACTCGCACAAATAACAGAAATGCCGAGTACCCGTGGGAACTCTTTATCTACCCCCCGTTATATCGTGTGATATCGTGCTAGACCACGACCACTTCACTCTGGTTACATCTTGCGTCAAGTCACCCCGTGAGAAAGCCCCATAAGAATATTAAAAATATCAACTCGATAATAGTAGCGATGAAATCTAAATAGTGGAGCAACAATGAACATTGGCAGTAGCATACATGGTGTACCTCACCGCGTTGCAGGGATTTAACTTTTTCACGAAAAAGTATTTTTCAAACTTCTAATGATTTGATTAACAAACGCTGAAATTATTTTTTCACCCACAGATCTTCCCTTTTCTTCTCTCTGCTCCAACCTCTCTCTCTGCAACTTAAAATGTGTATCTCTATTTACAATTCTAAAATATTATCCAGCACATAAAATCTGTTTTTCGCTCCTAGGACGTTGACTGAACATGTTGCTGATTATACCCAGCATTCTCTGTTTTATAGGAAATAATTGGTCTCAACCACAAAGGCTGAGCTGTTTCATCTCTCTCCCATTTAAAGTTATTGAATCTATTCAAAAAGAAGGAAGATAGTGTAGAAACCTTGTTTTGAGTTTTCTTTTGTATAAAATTATTGAGTTTATAAAATTAGCAGAACCAATAACACAGTGGCACAATAGTTTTACAAAGGAGTTTACTATCATTTAAGTGGAAGGGAATATTTACCAACAAAAAGAGGTTGTATAAACTGTCCAAAGTATGTAAACTGTCTAAAGCATGCAAACAAAGAGAATCAACACACCACTAAATACTTTATGAATTACTACAGATTCACTGTAGAAAATAACTCGACTGGTTGACGGCATCAAGGCATAGTAAAGCAATCTCAAGACACAGGAACACTATAGGTTGCAGAGAGAGGTGGAGTCAGCCCGTCCATCACCTCCACACCTTCTAAAGCATCTACATGAGGTGCTGTCTAAAAAAGGCATTGTCTGTCATCGAGGATACCCATCACCTGGGCCATGCTCTCTCTCGCTGCTATCATTCAGCAGGAGGTATGGAAGTCCCACACTACCAGGCACAGGAATAGCTACTTTCCTACCGCTATCAGGTCCTTGAATCAAGTGGACAACCCTAATCCTACCTGGTATCAGGTCCTTGAATCAAGTGGACAACCCTAATCCTACCTTGGCAACAGAACACTACAGATCAGTTCTTGCACCACCATGGACTTGCTTTGTTCTAATATCATGTTCATGCAGTCTTTTTCTTTTCATGTTCATGAATGGTTCATGTATGTTTCATGTTTTATGCATTGCCCAAGTCGGCTTTTCACTGTAGGTTTTTCACTGTACTTGTACATCACGTACTAGCGACATGGCAATACTTTCCACTTGACGCAACTTAACTTAATAAGTCTTGACATAAAGGGTATAGTGTTAGAAACTTCATGCAGCATTAGATCTCATCAATTCTCCAGTTCTCATTTGCATTAGTTCTCACCATATCTCAATGTATTATTTACAAGAGGATTATTTTTTAAACAATGATCATGTCGCAAATTAACGATAAAAATCATCACTGCATATCCAACTTTATATATACATTATTTTATGTGTGCATGCTGAGGTGCCATCCTTCCTCTCAAATACTCCAACACAACTTGGTTTGATTAGTTTTTAGACATTACTTATCTCTATTTGCTAGTTATGATGTACATACTGCTGAAATACAGAGTATTTTTAGCATTTTTTTGGTTTTCAGATTACTAGCAACTGGTCCTTGTAATCTACTGGCTAGAAAAAAATTAGAGAACTTTGGTTCAATTGCAATACTCCACTAAGTCTGGATCCTGACCCAAAACGTTGCCTATCCATGTTCCCCAAAGATGCTGTTTGACATGCTGAGTTACTCCAGCACTGTGACTTTTTTTGTAAACCAGTATCTGCAGTTCCTGTTGTCTGCAATGCTCTACTATCCAGTTAACCAAAGATAGACACAAAAAGCTGGAGTAACTCAGCGGGTCAGGCAGCATCTGTGGAGAAAAGGAATGTGACATTTTGGATCGAGACCCTTCTTCAGACCCTCATGTCTTGTTTCATAAATACTAAGATGAACATCTGACCATCATACAATGAATCATATTTGATTACTTTCTTGCTGAATAGTTCTTTCATTAAGATTTGAAAATTGCTGCAGAATTGTGAAACAGGATTAATGTTACAAAAAACCCAATTAATGTTAATATCTGAATAACTTTATCTTTTGTATGTCATTAACATCAAAAAAAATAAAAAAAATAATATATATATATATATATATATATTTTTTTTTTTTTTTTAAATATATATATATATATATAAATAAATAAAAACAAAATGATCCTCAGCCTCTGTTGCTGCCAATTTCACCTCCAACACCATTAACTGAAGATCAACAACACATGCCTGGGGTGAAGAAAGGTGGAGGATATGGAAAAGCTTTACTCCGCCTCGGAAAACAGTTAAACAAATGGTAACACTAAAACAAATTGAATAGATCTTTTTCTGGGTTGAAATATTGTCTCAACAGTCTGACAAGTCAAAAATTGAACTGACATCTTCGAAAGGCCATATAATGCAGAAACAAAGCAAACAAAACATACACATTTCAGAAATGCCCTCACCACTGTCTCTTCACCTTATCTCTGCATTTTGAAACATCCAATTAGAAGACTGGTGCCCTTTCAGAAGCAGATCTGAATAAAGGCCAAAAACTTACTAACATGAAAGAATGTATCATTAGAAAATACTACAAGATAGAAAAAAATGCAAACTCTTAATAGAGTAAAATAATACCAATAATAAGGTAATGTAAATACAATTTAGCAATCATTTTCAGGCATCACATGAAGAAGGGATTGAAGATTATCCTAATTTTAATTAACTTTTTATAACAATTCAGTACAAATGTTATTCTGCTAAACACTTTAACATTTGTTAGTAATCTAATAATGGATAATAATGGAAAACAGTGTGATCGACTATTTCAACACTTAAGCCTGAAGCCCTTTTGCAAACAGAACAAAGTTAATATGTTGACTGCGAAAAAAGTGCCAACTGAGACTTTAAAAAGAAAACATTAATTTGTAATTGTTTATTATCTAGCTTTCATTTATTTGTAATTGCAGTTTTTTAACGGGTAGTTTTAATTAATTTTCAAGAAAATTGTTCCTTTTTAAAAAAAAACGTAGCTCAAGCTGGAGAATTTAGTACATGCGTATAATGGACATCTTTGAGATTATTTTTTTTTAGACAATTCTGGTCTTCTGACATGTTTTACCCTAAAAGTTCTGATCAGCAACCTCAAGTATGTTAGAATATTTTCAATCCACCATTATGTTTATGGCTTCCGATCTTAATTTGCATATGGATACAATTGTTTTAAGTAACTTTATTGCAGGGTGAGGACAGAGAGGGAACATATACACAAGGCAATATGCTCTCTGATTAGTTTAATTTAGAGATACTGCAGGAAAACAGGCCCATCTGCCCACCAAGTCTATGTCGACCATCAATCACCCATCCACACTAGGTCTAAATTATCTCTCTTTCCACTCCCTACACAATAAGGGCAATTTTCAGAGGCCAATTGAATCTTTCAGTATATAATTCTTGTCCTGCCTTGCCCTTGCCCTTGCCCTTGGAAACAAATCCAGAACTTCACCAGAAATAAAAGTTAGTATCAGCAAAATTAATTATAAAGTTTTAAAAATGTTGTTAAACTCAGCTGGGTCAGTAACATTCGGAAAGCAAATCCAAAGTCTCCTATGACTCCCATGCCTTCATATTTCATTGGATGTATATAATGGCTGGAACTCAAAGTGGCAGGGGTTTATTTACAACACAGATGATTAACGATTTAAATTATTAATCACAGTGCAAACTGAGCATTCCAAACTATTTGCAAAATCATGACATTCCCTGAGACAGTTGCACGGAGCATCTGTTGTTCAGTAGTATCACAATGTAAATACACAACCGCTACCAAGAGACCAACGTGTTCCATAGTTAACCATAATGCTCAGTTTCTGGAGTGAACTGTTCTGAAATGTCCTTGCAAGCTATGCTGTGGTACTGAACTGCAATGAAAAGAACATGATATATTTCAGATGACAGCCTTATAATGTCAGAGTCACACAGCACGGAAACAGGACCATCAGGCCGACTCGCCCACGTCGAGCATGTTACCCATCTACTTCTATACTATGACGAGTACAGGAAGGAAATAGAGGGTTTTAAGACAACAACTTCACCATCAACAAGTGCAAAACAAACAAGCTGATCATTGGTTTCAGGTAGCAGGGTGGAGTACTCGCCCCAGTTGTACAACTCGGATCCTCCAGTGTAAAGAAGATCATATTGTGAGTACAACACACAATACACTAAATTGGAAGTAGTGCGAGTGAATTGCTGCTTCACTTGGAAGAATTGTGCAGGTCCCGAGATGGTGGAAAAAGGTGAAATAAAATAGAGATGGTTGAAAAATTCAAATTCCTTTGAGTCAATATCACCACCAACTTCTTCCGGACCATCCATATTGAAGTAACGACCAAGAAGGCACACCAATATCTCTAGTCCTTAGAAGGCTTAGGAAATTTGGCATGTTCCCCTCCAAATCTCAACAACTCCT
This sequence comes from Amblyraja radiata, assembly GCF_010909765.2. NCBI lineage: Eukaryota > Metazoa > Chordata > Chondrichthyes > Rajiformes > Rajidae > Amblyraja > Amblyraja radiata. The sequence continues at coordinate 99,878,189 of NC_045957.1, read as the reverse complement.
ACAGATGCACCATATCAAGCATTTTTCCAGATACATCACAGTGTGGTTTGGGAACAGCTCCATCTAGGATTGAAAAAAATTGCATCGAATTGTGGACCCAGCCCAGGCCATCACGCCAACCATCCTCCCTTCTATTGATTGCATTTATACCTCATGCTGTCTCGGCAAGGCCAGGGGCATAATCAAGGACGATAGCATAGTTGATAAGTTTGCAGATGACACCAACATTGGTGACATCGTGGACTGTGAAGAGGGTTATCTAATATTAGAATGACATCAAGATCAATCAGGGAAGTGGGCCAAATAATAGCAGATGGAGTTTAACTCAGACAAGTGCGAGGTGTTACACTTTGCAAATTAAACCAGGTTAGGACTTACACATTTAAGGTAGGACCATAGAGATTGTTGTAGAACAGAGAGATCTAGGGGTAAAGGTACAGAGTACCCTGAAATTAGAGACATGTTAGATAGTATTGAAGAAGGCATTTTGCATGCATGCCTATATCAGTCAGGGCAATGAGTACAAGAGTTGGGGCATCATGTTCCAACAGTATAGGTCATTAGTTAGACCACATTTAGAGTTTTGTATGAAATTCTGGTCACCCAGCTATAGGAAGGACATCATTAAGATGGAAAGGGTTCAGAAGAGTTTTGCTAGGTTGTTACTAGTACTGGAGGGCTTGAGTTATAAGTGGCTGGATAGGCTGGGATATTTTTCCCTAGAGTGTAGAAGGCTAAAGGGTGACTTTATAGAGGTATATAAAATTATGAGGAGCATTAATAAGGTAGATGGTCACAGTCTTTTTCTAGGGTAGGGGAGTCTGAAATAGGGTTATAATAAGAGGGGAACAATTTCAATGGAGATGAGGGCAATCTTCTCACACAGAGGGTAGCCGATATACGGAACAAGCTGCCAGAGTAAGCTTTAGAGTGGGTACAATATATTTAGAAAGTAATGTGAATAGGAATAGTTTTAGTGGGATGTAACCCAAATACATACAAAAATAACTATCTCAGATGGACAACTTGGTCAGCATAAAGGAACCTTTTCCCTGCAGTGTGACTATGACTCTTGCCACGTAACTGTGACACTTGACACATAACACATTATATGTCGAGAAAGAATTATGCTTCTGTTCATTTCCCAGCAAATGAAAAATAATTCAACTAGAGCATTTTATTTTTTACAGGTGTGTGTGCGTGCGTGCGTGTGTATGTGTGCGTGTGTGTTCGTATATAGTAATAAAAACTCTATGGAAAGATTCAACCTGCATGTTGCTCAAATTACTTAACTTTTGCAGGAAAATTCCTCCCATAGTTAATCTTTCAATTGTCCAATATCCTTTGATCGGACAGTAAAAGAAGTTAAGAGATTAAGCAGATTATAAAATCATTCAGAACACATTGAAAACAGTGGAGCTAACAAATCTGGCAAATGTCATTCATTGTGAGTGACAAATTGCTTTTTTGCTTTACAATGCAACTCCTTCTTACAAAATTAATTCCATTGAACGAATATAGATCAATATGTCTAATTGTATTTTCACTGCTGCTATTCATAAATATTGAACCTATTCTTTTTATGAGGGATTTCAGCAAGTAGAAACGAATTAGAAAAAATGCATCCAACAATACTGTTACTTCCAACAAGTCATTTACTGTGGTCAATATAAACCCATTCTCACTTTACACAAAATGATCAGATGTTACCAATGTAATTGTGAGATGATGATACCATAATATTTCATACATTTATAAAAATGCAATAAACAATATTTCACTAATATAGCTGGAGCAAAAGTTCTGAAAACAAAACACTAAGCAGCAGGAATAACAGAATAGTTGTATTTGTCTATCATGATTGATATTTTCTAACAACATGAGATCGTAACCAGGACGTTCAGTGCCATATCAATCGGTTTGCAGAGCAATATGCCAACCATTTTGGTTGTAGGATTGTTGCCTACTATTTCAGTGGTACCCAAAGCTAAAGATATTGACTGTTACCAATTAGCTTTACAAAAGGATTTAAAAAAAATTGTATTACGCCACCACAAAGAACTAGAAGGAAAAAAGATAATCTTTGGTCATGGGAACAGTGAAGAACCAAGCAGCAGGAGAACTGTTGATCCTCATGGGAAGGTTGGTGAATAAGCCGAGTTTTAAAGTGGAAGGTCAAATGTCAGAAAGTCGAGTGAGGACTTGGAATCACTTGTAGAGTTATCCAGCACAATAAGTGGATTTTCACCCCAACATACTCATGCTGACCAAGATGCCCCATCTACGCTAGTCCCACCTGCCCATGTTTGGCCCCACACCCTCTAAACCTTTTATAGAAACATAGAAAATAGGTGCAGGAGTAGGCCATTCAGCGCTTCGAGCCTGCACCGCCATTCAATATGATCATGGCTGATCATCCAACTCAGTATCCTGTACCTGCCTTCTCTCCATACCCCCTGATCCCTTTAGCCACAAGGGCCACATCTAACTCCCTCTTAAATATAGCCAATGAACTGGCCTCAACTACCCTCTGTGGCAGTGAATTTCAGAGATTCACCACTCTCTGTGTGAAAATGTAGGATAGAAAAATTCCTATCCATGTAGCAGTCCAAATACCTTTTAACCAAAGTCAGGGCTGAGAGACAGAAAGAAAGAAGTTCCAGTCAGTGAATGTTGTGAGCCGAACCTGTTCAGCGAGGCCGGCTTTAAACTGTACATCTATAGAAACACAGCACTGTTAATACCTGGTGGAGCTGACTGTGTGTAACAAGAGATGTGCTTTGGAAAAATGTGACCCAGATTCTCCTGGCCCATACTGAAGAAGATACAGAAAGATGCAATTACATGCACAGCTGACAACGAAAACATCCGATCAGCATAAGATTGATTTGCTACAATACATGCCAGGGCTGATTTCTGTTCTGCTTGGGACAAATTAATTTTCATCAGAGCATCACAAAACAGATACAATACAACCAAATTTCTCAGCTTGCCTCAGTAAATGGCAGAATAAGTTGGTAGTCAGCAAATAATAAATTTCCTGGTGGATAGATTTGTCTGGGCAATTATGTTTATAGATATCCAAATCATTGAAAATGATCATAGTCCAAATCAAAGCCATTAGAACAATGGTGGACACAAAGTACTGGGGATGCCAGAATCTTGATCAAAAAACAGAAAGTGCTTGAGTGACTCAGCGGGTCAGACTGCATTTCTGGAGAACATGGAGATATGACGTTTCAGGCCGGGCCCTTCTTCAGACTGACTGGTGTGGGGGTGGGGGGAGAAAGCTGACTGTAGTAGGGGGAGAAAGCTGGGAGAGGTGGGGACGGGACAAAGCCAGGTAAGTGATAGGTGAGGAAGGTTGATTGGCAGATAGGTGGTGCACATTGGCCAGAGATGAAAAGGCGACAAAAAGCTGTGAGCCAAGCTTTATTAGGTTATTATTATTAATTTATCGTCACCTATACCGAGGTACAGTGAAAAGCTTTTCTGTTGCGTGCTACCCAGGCAGCAAAAGGATTACATGATTACAAGTCACGTCAAGTCAGTTTATTGTCATGTGTCCCAGATAGGACAATGAAATTCTTGCTTGCTGCAGCACAACAGAATATTGTAAGCATAAATACATAATAGATCAGTGTGGCCATATACCATAGAATATTTACATACACACATAAATAAACAGATAAAGTGCAATAGGCTGTTATAGTTCAGAGTTTGTTTGAAGTTGTGTTTAATAGTCTGATGGCTGTGGGGAAGCTGTTCCTGAACCTGGATGTTGCAGATTTCAGGCTCCTGTACCTTCTACCTGATGGCAGTGGAGAGATGAGTGTGTGGCCAGGATGGTGTGGGTCCTTGATGATGTTGGCAGCCTTTTTGAGGCAGCGACTGCGATAGATACCCTCGATGGTAGGGAGGTCAGAGCCGATGATGGACTGGGCAGTGTTTACAACTTTTTGCAGCCTTTTCCGCTCCTGGACGCTCAAGTTGCCGAACCAAGCCATTATGCAACCGGTCAGCATGCTCTCTACTGTGCACCTGTAGAAGTTCGAGAGAGTCCTCCTTGACATACCGACTCTCCGTAATCTTCTCAGGAAGTAGAGGTGCTGATGTGTTTTCTTTATAATTGCATCAGTGTTCTGGGACCAAGAAAGATCTTCGGAAATATGCACGCCCAGGAATTTGAAGTTCTTGACCCTTTCCACCATCGACGCGTTGAAATAAACGGGACTGTGGGTCCACATCCTACCCCTTCCAAAGTCCACAATCAGTTCCTTAGTTTTGCTGGTGTTGAGAGCCAGGTTATTGTGCTGGCACCATTTGGTCAATCGGTCACTCTCACTTCTATACTCTGACTCGTCCCCATCAGTGAAACGTCCCACAATAGTGGTCTCATCGGCGAACTTGATGATGGAGTTTGCACTATGTCCGGCTACACAGTCATGAGTATAGAGTGAGTACAGCTTTGAGGTGCTCCCGTGCTGATTGTTATCAAGGATGACACATTTCCAGTGATGATAAATACAACATTAAATACGTTCTGAACCAGAATTCCATGCCTCCATCTTAGTATTACATTTAGGATGAATGAAGTACTCAACATGGTTCGATGTTCCTCTATTGGTCAGTCTGCAATGAACAGAACCATTGCTTTCAGTAAAATGCCTAGGCTGAAATAAACAAAACTCTCTACACAGAATACTGGAGTAACTCAGCGGGTCAGGCAGCATCTTTTGGACTTTAGACTTTAAAGATATAGAGTGGAAACAGGCCCTTCAGTCCAAAGTGCACCAATCAACCCATATACTAGCACTGTCCTACACTGTAGGGACAATTTTAAAGATTTTACCAAAGTCAATTAGCCTACAAACCTGAACGCCTTTGGAATGCGGGAGGAAACATGACCACCCCGAAAAAACCTACACTGGAGAACGTACAAACTCCGTACAGACAGCAGCTGAAGTCGGCAGGATTGAACTCGAGTCTCCGGCGCTGAAAGACAGCAACTCTACCATTGGGCCACTGCGCCACCCAACCACTGGAGAAAATGGATAGGTGACATTTTGGGTCGGGAACTCTCTTCAGACTGATTGTAGGGAGGAGGAATTGGAAGCAAGAAAAGACCAGGACAAATCCAGGAAAGTGTTTGTATATATAAATGACCTAAAATTAGAGAATTCAACGTTCATACCGCTGGGTGTAATAAGTTACCTAAAATTTTCAAACACTCCCCTTCAATTAAAAGCCAGTTACCCAGTTCACAACGATGCATCCCTCTTGGGATCGCACCAAGCCTAGTCAACAATCAGAACTGCCCTGCCTGTCATCTGTTGCCAGCCCTGATTTGTCCTGGATTAGGATTTGGACTTTACAGTTCCTAGCCTATTACGTACAATCAGTCTGAAGAAGGTTACCAACCCGAAACATCACCTATCTATTTTCAGCAGAGATGCTGCTTGACCCGCTGAGTTACTCCAGTATTTTATGTCAATCTTTGGTATAAACCAGCATCTGCAGTTCATTTTTATTAAACTTTCTACACTCTTGTCTTGAGCAAATGGTCTCTTCAAATAATGCATTGATTTTTTTTTCAACATCCAATGGAACCAGTGGGACGGGTGGACTTGACTTGGTACAAAACGTTGGCAATAACAAAGCAATATGGTTTTACTGTGTGATGAAAACTAATTTCCTTGGGTTTTGACATAGATTCTAAAGTCATATCCTTCTAATTTAGAAGCTAGTATATCATAATTTTCCAGTTGAGCAGGAATTGCTTATTTGCTCATGTGCAATGCATACCCAATGCTCAAATTTCACACAAAAAAACCTTATCAAATGTTCATTATTATGAATGTTATCCAACTACTTCAAATTCACACTTAAATTTTAAAAAACCCTCATAATTATATTAAAACAGTGACCCTATCCAGAAGAAGGAAAACTAATTTAGTTGATTCAAATGAATTTGTTTTAACAGCAAATTACATGCTTTACACAGGTATAAAATCACTTCATTTTGTCTTTTCTTAACTGTAGTCAAATTAAAAGTACATAAAGTGCAAAGTGTGAGCGAATGTTGCAAAAGGGATAATTTTAACATTGAAACCAATCAGACTCTGCCATTTCTACCCACAGAAGGCTGGGTCTCATCACTTTCGATGAACTATTGAGAAGCAGATAGGTTAAGACACATGGCACCCTGTAAACTCTCATCTACACAGTTAAGATATCTATCAAAAGTAGACACCTGTCACTTCAGGGTGAGAATCCGAACATCAGTTTTTTCAGCTTTCACCAAAACAAGGTTGACAGCACAGGGTCTTTTTGTGAGGACTTAGCTTTAAGAACTTTGGAAATGATCAGACTCTCCAAGGTAGACCAAGAACTGATGATTCACAAGACAGTCCACATGCTGGAAATACATGCTGCCTGCCATTCTGGCTCACTGTCAAACCCACACAATGCAACACTGCAGGGGTTACTCATTCAACAAACCCAATTGTTAATCCATGCCACATCAAGATGTACCATATCACTTAAATACACAATTAAATAAACGACTTGGAAAGAGAAAAGTTTTCTTTAATCACTATTAAAGCAGAATTCCATTCTAATTGCAGCTGGTCTTTTATAATCAAAAATATATTTGTAAATATTGCAGTACCATACTCATGTTTATATTTTTTTTAATTAAGTTTTGGAGGTACTTGCACTTCTTTAGGAAGTGGTGATTCAACAATGCAGGGGTAAAAGTGGGTAGCATGTCATGAAGGCCAGTTTAAAAATAGCAAGGTGTTATTGTAGTGCTGTGGCAGTTCTCATGTTATTTCTGTTTCATGGTGCTCTCAAGTCTGTCAAGTGGGAAGAAACGTGGTAGTTTTATTTCCAAACAGCAAGTTTCTGAACAAGATCTCAGTTCAACAAAACTTGCGTAAATAAACAAAAATAACAACATGCATAACTATTTTGAACAAACTAATATCTTTGTTTCAATACCATTATTATCATTACCACCATTCTCATGGCAACCATGAGCTGATTTTCCTCGAAGATAGACACAAAAAGCTGGAGTAACTCAGCAGGATAGGCAGCATCTCTGGAGAGAAGGAATGGGTGATGTTTCGGGTCGAGACCCTTCTTCAGACTCGTGACCATCACCCACTCTCTGCAACTGCTTATTATGACCTTGATAAGCCAGAAAGGGAATTTTTCATGGATTTGGTCCCTGATGTATTCAATTATTCAGGCACCGCTTAAATCATAAAACAAGACATGTCAAATTAAGACCTTGTAAAGGAAACTGCCAGAATCTTCATTTGATTAAACAGAAGAAAACAAAAGCAGGAAGGTTCCTTTGCAGACATATATGCTGCAAATCAACAAAATACCCGACATCATCCCCAAACCTGATCGTAATATCCATCGCACCTTTGTAATGTGTGACCCCTTCAACAACCCTCTCATCCTTAACAAATTTACATTTTTATTTTGCATTCCTTTTATCTTTCAGCAGACATCGCTTCTTCAGACAAGGTATCTAATTTCTGCAGCAACCTCCCTCAGCACATCAAGCTTACAACCTCTTTTGCGAACTTCAAATGCTTGCTTATGGTTCTATTTAGCTAGTTTTTCACTATCACTTTACTCCTCCCATCGCCTACTCAGCATTGAAACATCACCCTTAGCTGTAGGTTGGTTTACATAAGCTGTGTTCAAGAATATTCATTGTGTTATCAATAGGTTAATTTTTGAAATCATCCACACATGACTTGTGAAAACATTCCAGATCTTTGTGGTATAATGTTAGAGATGTCTTTAAATCAAATCTTGGTACAGAAGACATCATACTGTTATCTAAATGAGTTTTTTCTCACAAGTTCCCCAGTCTAATTCTATTGCTGAGTGCCCTTAAGTAATTGCCTTTTTCATGTGCGTGTTTTGTTCTTTTTAAATAGTTGATTACCTCAGTCTTAAGTGGTCATTTGTTTTCAACTTTTCCACATCCTACCTGTTCTGTGAAAACGTTCCTTTGATCACCATGTTAATACTACTCTGCCCATCCACCTACATTTACAGCCAAATAAATGATTGATTAAAATATTTATTTTCTTATCTACAAATTTTGAGTTTGCATTATAACTTCCAGTGGCATACTGAAAAATACAAATATAACCAGTCATTTTATTTCTCCATTAAAACTATTGAGTTCTATCAAACTGAAAGAAAATCATACTTGAGAATATTCTGAAGAGGTCTGAAGCAGGGTCTCGACCCGAAATGTCACCCATTCCTTCTCTGTAGAGATGCTGCCTGTCCCGCTGAGTTACTCCAGCATTTTGTGTCTACCACACTTGAGAATACATGTGCTGTCTTACTGGTCTGCATATTTCTTTAAGTACAGTTGTCAATTCATGAGCAATGCAGCATCAAGTTTGGACATGGCTAATTAAAGGCCTTCAGTACACAACACCTGCAGCTGTCATCTACTGCATAAACTCTTTAGCATCTTACATTTTGCAACCTCATACATCCACTATCCCATAACTTAAGTGTATTGTAGCAATGCTAACTTACACCCCAATGACCTTGTCACAATTGGCCATGAAATAATTGAAGTTGGTGTTTTTGAGACTGGTTATAAAAGAGAGGAACACCGCTTTTAGGTCTGGCGATAGGGCTTTATACAGCACGGCCCGAGCTAACCTGAAGAGAGGCATCAGAGAGGCCAAATCAGACTACAGGAGGAAGATAGAGGACCACCTGGACAGCAACAACAGCAGGCAGGTGTGGCAGGGGATCCAGTACCTCACCAACTACAAGACCAACCTTGGAGCTGCTGAAGGTGACGCCTCGTTGGCAGAGGAGCTGAACCTCTTCTTTGCTCGCTTTGAAGTGGAGCCACCCGAGACAGCCACATCACACCACATGGTCCACAGCAGCCTAACCCTCAAGATAGAGGAGCATGAGGTGAGGCGCACGCTGCGGGCCATCAATCCAAGGAAGGCTACTGGACCCGACGGCGTCTCTGGACGCGTGCTGAAGGACTGCGCTGACCAGCTGGCTGGAGTCTGTACGAGGATTTTCAACCAGTCTCTGGCCCAGTCCACTGTTCCACCCTGTCTGAAGTCCGCAACCATAGTCCCCTTGCCCAAAAAACCCCACATTTCCAGCCTCAACGACTACCGGCCAGTCGCACTCACACCAGTGGTGATGAAGTGTTTTGAAAAACTGGTCCGGGGTCACATCACATCACTCCTGCCCCGAAGCTTTGACCCCCACCAGTTTGCGTACAGAGCGAATAGATCTACAGAGGACGCTGTAGCCACAGCTCTCCATGCTGCACTGTCCCACCTGGAGCAGCGGGGGAGCTACGTGCGGATGCTCTTTGTGGACTACAGCTCTGCCTTTAATACCATCCTTCCCCACAAACTGGTGGACAAACTGGGGGACTTGGGACTTCCACACTCCACCTGCATGTGGATAAATAGCTTCCTGTCGGGTCGCAGCCAGAGAGTCAGAGTGGGCCATCACACATCCACGGCCCTCAGCCTCAGTACCGGCTCTCCACAGGGCTGCGTGCTGAGCCCCCTGCTCTACACCATCTACACACATGACTGCATCCCCGCCCACCACAGAAACACCATTGTCAAATTTGCGGATGACACTACGGTGGTGGGACTCATCTCCGGGGGGGACGAGTACGCCTACCGGGATGAGGTGGAGCAGCTGACAGTGTGGTGTGGAGAAAATAACCTGCTCCTTAACACCTTAAAGACCAAGGAGATAATAATAGACTTCAGGAAGAATAAAACGGACATGGTACCATTAATTATCAGAGGGGACTGTGTGGAGAGGGTGGCGGATTTCCGCTTCCTGGGAATCCATATTGAGGAGGACCTGACGTGGAGCGTGAACACCTCTGCGCTGCTGAAAAAGGTCCAGCAGAGACTGCACTTCCTGAGGGTGCTCAGGAAGAATAACATCACTCAGAGACTGCTGCTGTCCTTTTATCGGTGCTCCATTGAGAGCCTCCTAACATACTGTGTATGTGTATGGTACACCAGCTGCACAGCGGCTCAGAGGAAAGCGCTCCAGAGGGCCATTGACAACGCCCAGAGGATTGTCGGATGCCCTCTCCTTACCTTGGAGGACTTACACAGTTCCCGCTGCATCAAAAAATCCCAGAGTATTATAAAGGACATTTCCCACCCCGGACACTCCCTGTTTGAACTGTTACCGTCAGGCAGACGGTACAGATCTACAAGGACAAGGACAAACAGACTTAAAAACAGTTTTTACCCCACTGCTATAAAGGCACTAAATGTAGCCGCCAAGGAACGCAGGGGCGATACATACATACATGAAATCGACAGAAGGATGTAGGGCTGGGTGTTTATGCGTGCTATTTTTATGATATTTATTTTAGTTGTTTATCTTTTTAAATATTTTACTTTGTATGTATCGTTAGCTTTTAGAAATGTTTGAATGGTGCACTGACTGGCTGACATTTTACAATTTCGTTGTACATGGTTCATGTTACAATGACAATAAAGAAACTATTCTATTCTATTCTATTCTATTCTATTCTATTCTATTCTATTCTTTTAAAATTAAAATAGTGAAGACCTAATTACCCAAAATATTTAGCAGGAAAATATAGGTTCAGAAGAGTTGGTTTTGAACATGTCACGGAACCAAATCTAAGCACAGGCTTAGACTTGCCATATAAAACAGGATTGAACCTAAGACAATGGTTTGGGTTTATATTGTCATGTGTACCAAGGTACAGTGAAATTGTTTGTTTGGCAATAAAAAAGGGTTAAAAGTTAAGCACCTGGATTTTAAAGTACAAGGCAAAATGCAGGTTGTCCATCATTAATGACATTGTGTTTTTGTTGTATGGTACCTCCTTTGCAGAACAGGTTAGAGATATAAAGGAATGAGAATACTGAATACTCCTACCACCTCCCTATTTTCAAAATAAAAAATAATTAACTTTTCACGGCACTTTCTACACCTTCCCAATCAGAATCTTGTGCACTGGTTTTAGCAATGCACAAACCTAACTCCAAAAGCAGCCCTAGAATTAAGTAATGAACGGGTAAACTACAAACAAGTTTAGAGCTGCTGTAGCTCACTCACTCTTCCCTCCAACTACCTAATTAATACCATCTTGGAAACAGTGACAACCTGGTACAAAGCTGCTGGAGAGAAGAAAAATCTCATCTGCATGACTAATAGTGGAATTTCTGGAATTCTTAAGCCATTCCATTTGGCTTGTTTTGTGAATGCTAGTGGGTATGTTTCACTGCCAAAGAAAGAGATTGAACTAATATAGTAATTTCCAGTCTGAACATGGTTCTCCCCCACTATTAATAGCCAGAGATTGAGAAATAATTTATATTGGCCTATTAGCAACCATGCCATACTATTCAACCTGTAGTTGATTAGTCCATGTACTGTTTAAACTTGGAAGGTAAACTTGGATGTTTGTCTGTGCAATTCTAGACTGATTTACAACAGTGCACTTCTTAATGGTCACCTCTCGTTCGTAAAGGGCATGTCCCAGTTGGGCGACCTAATCCGCGAGTTCTGGCGAGTTTGCCCTCAACTCGCAGTATGGTCGACACAAGGTCGTAGGAGGTCTTCGTAACTCTCCTTCATGCTCGAGAGTGGTCTTCGCATACTCAAGGCCTCAGCTAGGTCGCGGCTTTTTCAACATGTTAAAAAATGCCCACGAGTAAAAAAAGGTCGCCATGGAAAAAATCGCTACTTTTTTTTACTCAGGTTTAGTCGTGGTAGGTCGTAGAAGGTCGGCATGTTAGTCGTAGGTAATCGAGGGTAGTCGAAGGTAGTCGAAGGTAGTCATAGAAAGTCTTCATCATAGTCGAAGGGAGGTCGAAGGAGGTCATCTTCACTCTCCACTATTCGGTGTCCAATTTTCCCAAAGTTAGTCGTAGTTAGTCGTAGCTGGTCTTCAACATAGTCGAAGGAGGTCGAAGGAGGTCTTCTACATAGTCGAAGGAAGTTGAAGGAGGTCTTCAACATGTCATTTTTTCAAACGCTTCTAAACTCGACGTTTCGGGTCGAGACCCTTCTTCAGACGAGCCGAAGCCTATTATAGTGACTCCAGCATTTTGTGTCTACCTTTAATTTAAACCAGCATCTGCAGTTCTTTCTTACAAACTCTCAGTCATCCAATTACTCAAATCTAATAAATATCCTCATTCATTTTGTCTCCAAATCCAACTTCTTACCTCCTTTATAATCACTTGTGTATCATGCATTCTCTTTGCAGCATCATTGATGTTCATGCCTTTAGTGGGCTTGGTGTAACATTGTGAAATTCATCTTCTTAAATATTTTCCTTAAGATCCATAATGTCGACAAAATTTTGGATGTTGAGATGCAATTTGCAGTATGATGTGCACATTTCAAATGATCACTCCTGGAGTCCCACATAGCCAGTCATTGACTGTATTCAAGGCCAAAGAGGGCAGATTTTGGTTTACTGGGAAGTTAAGAATTACAGGACCTATGTAGGCAAGTGAACCAGAGGCCAAGATCAGATCACAGGGCCACAGTTCCGGAAGTGGCGGCGTTGTGATACAGCTGCGGCTCGCCTGCAGTCTGTCTGTTTTACTTTTTATGTCGTTTTTTTTTGTCTAGTTTAGTAATTTTTTTGGTTATTAGGTGGTGTTATGTGTGTGGGGGGAGGGTGAAACAGAGCTTTCTGTCTCTCCCTTCGGGGGAATGCGACTTTTTGTCGTATCCCCCTTCTCTTCCCCCGTCTGCGCTGAGGCCTAATGGCGGAGCTGGCGGCCTCCAACCTGCGACCGACCTCGAGGGTCCAGAGGTAGAGCCAGCCAGGACTCACCAACAGGAGGCTGACCGTCTTCGAGCTGTGGCGACGTTCGGGCAGCGGCACGACTCGGCGCTCCGGTGAGGGCGGACGGTGCGGAGCTGAGACACTCCTGTGCGGCCGGCACGGCTACTGGCTGGAAGGCGCTCCCGTGTGAGCAGCCCGGTGCGGGGCTGAGACGCTGCCTTGTGGGCGGACCGGCTACTGGCTGGAAGGTGCTCCCGTGTGAGCAGCCCGGTGCGGGGCTGAGACGCTGCCTTGTGGGCGGACCGGTGCGGAGCGGAGACGGTGCTACGGCGGCTGAGGCGGCGGCGACCTGGATCCTGGGCTCGGCCGCGGGCCGGTGGAGGACAATGTCGGGAGCTCGCAGGTCACAGGCTGGTGCCTGTTTTCCGGAGCACCCGTTGCAACAGCTGCGGGCAGCTTCGACCACCCCCCGGGCCGCCATCGCCCGGTGGGGTATCGCCTCGGCGCAGAGGGAGAAGAGGAGGGAAGAGACAGTAACTCTAAGACTTTTGCCTCCATCACAGTGAGGAGGTGTTTGGTGAACTCGCTGTGGTGGATGTTAATTTGTGTTTATTGTGTTTTGTTATTATTACATGTATGGCTGCAGGCAACAGCATTTCGTTCAGACCGAAAGGTCTGAATGACAAATAAAGGATTCAAATTCAAAATCCACCATGAATGCCAGAGCAGATGCTAGGGGATGCTTGGCTATCCTCTGCTGTTATTTCTTATGTTTTGGTCATTTCTGCTAATTTCCTGCTACTTATACAGAATCCATTTTCTGTTCTCTTTTCAAAGTCATAAATCATATCTTATTTATGCTGTCCAGCAGACAGTTACCTTTATAGGCAATCTCAAAGGTGTTTCTTCAAATGACCTACTTATGGAGTACGTATAAGAACAACAAAACTCATCACATTACACAGAGGATAGACACAAAATTCTGTAGTAACTCAGCGGGACTGGCAGCATCTCTGGAGAGAGGATATGGATGGCATTTTGGGTCGAGACCTTTCTTCAAACTCATTGCATTACACAATAGCTTGAGAAAAAAACATGAATCCTTCAGCCTCTAAACCATCTAATAACTTTTCCAAAAGCCAGCATAGATGAGTAGTTTTTCAAATTAAATCCAGGGAAGCCAAAACTATTATTCTTCAATATCAAAATCTCTGTTCCACAGACAGCCGTGTTTTTCTCCCTTACTCTTGATAGGTGGTCCCACATGGTTGAGGATGACGCATCCAGTCCGGCTCCCTGTTTTCTTTTAGGTGGGTGAAGTCAATCGAAGACATTGCCATGTAGAAGCCTGAGGTCCTTGATGGTGGCTGGGTAATTTGGGAGATGATATACTCCTTCAACTGGGGCTCTGTGATCTCCAAAGAAATGGACAAGGTTTGCAGTGTTATCCCAAGTACTACTCCAGCTTGTGTGGTCATGGACCAGTGATTCCACAAATCAGTGATGACGTTAGCATTATCTAAGAAGCATTTGAATTATTTATTCTGTTTAAATGGAAATCTCTTCTGATGACTGGGCTCAGAATCGAGTGCCTGCTTTAGAATTCCAGTGTTGGACAAGAAACGCGTGGTCTGTCCATTAGAGCTGAGTGAATGTAATCAGGGCCCCAACACTGGCTCATCCAAGCCAATAAGTTGGCTTGGATGAGGATAACAAAATTGGATGACTTAACTTGCCAGTGAATTTGGAGGAATTTATAGAGGCAGAATTTTGATAGTTCATCAGTACTTTGAGCTGTGAACTGTGGTAATTGATAAATTCTAAGCGTCTACAAAGGTACAGACCACTGCTTTCCAGTAGACGAGTTATATTTTTCAAGATCTTGATGTTCAAAACACTCCACCTCAGACAACCAAAAGATATTCTGATGTACTGAAGGCAATTGAGTTTTTCATCATTAATGTCTTGCTGAGCAGAGGCTCCCATGATATGGGAAACAGTTCATTCTTTGCAAGATCATGTTGAAAGGCTCTGAAGTGTATTACAAGTCACATATCTTCAATCACTGACACTCAAGTGCTAGCGGGCATCAGTGAAAAGCATAGACCTGATTGATTTCATATTGCCGTCAAGAACTACAGAAAGGAATCCAGAAAGCTGGTGGAGGTGGGTACAGCCAAATACCATTAGCCACACTTTTATTAAAAAGAGGGTAAATATTTGGGTGTAGTCAGCAAACCTTCATGTTAAGGGAATATGAAGTTGTCCACAAAGCTAAATCAAGTACTAGTATGAATCTGAAGTATGTTTGATTACAAGTTAAAACAAGTATTCCTCTATCCTGCAAAATTGTAGCTCTATACATACATTCTGCAATTTTTAACAGCTCTGTCACAAAATACAATGATGAATAGCTAGAGTTCAAACAAAGGTGGAACTTTTGGATTTGCAAAGATTAAAGCTTGAAGTTTTGCTCTACATTTCATGGGGCAGCACTATGGTGCATTGGACAGCACAGTGGTGCAGTGGAAGGGCTACTGCCTTACAGTGCCAGAGACCCAGGTTCAATCCTGACTACAGGAGGAATTTCTGTCTGTACTGAGTTTAAATGTTCTCCCGATGACCACGTGGGCTTTCTCCGGGTGTTCCGGTTTCCTTCCATTTTCAAAAGACATGCAGGTTTGCAGGTTAGTTGGCTTCTGTAAATTGTCCCCAGTATGTAGGATAGAACTAGTGTATGGGTGATTGCTGGTTGGTGTGAACCAGGTGATGTATTGCTAAACTAAACTAAACCTCAAGACATTTCATGGCACTTCACAGTTAGTGAAATGATCTTGAAATGTTATGATTTTTAGAATGCCAAGAAACAGTGGTCAACTTGCACCTTAACAAGGTTCCACAAACAGGAAATATATAAATAGCTACTCAAACAATTTTAGTGGTACCAGCTGAAGGCTAAATGTAAGCCTGTGCACCAGAACAGCCTACTCTTTGACTGCTACTCCCGAGATGCTATTTCATTATTTACACTTAGTTGAGAGCATTTGTGCATTTAGTGCAACACACATTTATCTGTTCACTTCACAATTTGTCATTTAGTTATGAAGAGGGAGTAAGTAATGGGATCAGTTTCTAAATGCATTGTTTTGACACTTTGCACAATTTTGCTTAACAAAACATGTATAGAATCTGATCCAGGAACTCATTTTGGTGAATTGATCTATTTGAAAAATATAATCAAGAATGTGTTTGCATGTTGTGGACTCAGAAAACCTTTATATGTTCGTGAATATTCAGGACTAAAGTAGCCATTTACGATATGATAGAACTTTATCTATCCCAGGAGGGAAATTGATCTGCCAACAGGCATAAAACACAACAAGATACATGAAACATGAAAATAAGTGACGAGTGGAAAGTCCAAGATTGTGGATGTGCAAAGATTGAGGAGGGGACGAAGGGGAGTCAGTCTACCCAATGACAGAAGGCGGAGTAGTTGTACAATTTGATAGCTATAGGGAAAAATGATCTTCTGTGGTGTTCTGTGCTGCATATTGGTGGAACCAGTCTGTTGCTGAAGGTGCTCCTCAGGTTGACCGGTGGGTCATGGAAGGGGTGAGCTGTATTATACTCTGCAGTTTGAGGAGCATCCTCCCCTCCAAGACCACCTCCAATTAATCCAACTCCACTCCCAGGACAGAGCCAGCCTTCCAGGTGAGCTTGTTGATTCTGTTGCCGTCCGCAACCTTTGTCCTGCCACCCCAGCACAAGACAGAGTAGAAGCAGACCAACCATCGTTTTAAATCTCCACAGCCAAGGTCTGTGAATGCAACATCCAAAGTTTAGGCTCTCACAGATTTATCGTTTATGGTATACTTGTGAAAGAAAAACGAATGCCATATTAATACAATATAAATCTTGTATGCAAATATAATTCAGTGAATGGCAGTGTGCATTTTGTAAGTTTGAAAATGTTACATATGGAATACATTTAAGGGGGGAAAAAACTATATAGAAGAGGAAAAAGTCATGTAGAAAACAGGACATTAAGAACATCAAGCCACCCATCTATAAATTTGCTGTAGCAGTAACACAGACTGTGAAAAATATCACCATTAAATCATTGTCACTGGTTCAAAATATTGGAATCCCCTAACAGTAATGCAGATTTACCTTTAAAGCAAGAACTCCAGATGTTCCAGTTAGCAGATCACCACCCTGTTCTCAAACATGGGCAATAAATGTTAGCATTTATAGGAACAAAACGTTCTTCTGTCCATATCTGACTCATGTTGAGTCTTGTTCACCAATCTCTTGTGTTCATTGGCTAACACCCTCTCCCATTTCTACAACAGCACAAATATAACAATAGCATCTTTTAGAAATCTGTTCCTTAAAAATAAAATTGTCTTCTGCCTTATATAACTGTCTTAAGATCTCAAAATCAAATTCGGAACAATGCTCCAATGCATTAAAATGCAACATTGTAATATACTAACAGCAGTATTAAATGCAAGTTGACAACAACATGCAAAAATGTTGCTTATTGTTATAATATTGTTCCCAGGCTTGGCTTTCCTGCCGAGGACCGGGAACCCACTTGGAAGGTCCAGCTCGCCCGCCCAGAGAGGAAAGAGTCGGATGGAGGGCCGGTGAGGAGATCGGCTGCGGGAGGGAGTGTGCTGCCTCGATGGAGAAGTGGGCTGCTGGAGGCCCTGCAACTGGCTCCAAGAGGCCGAGCACGTAGATGGACGCGTCCTGCGGCAGTGGAACAGCGGCAGAGGGCACCACGGTTACGCTTCACCAGACCAAACCAGCAATGCCGCCAGGACAACGGGACTTCATGGTCAGGTCAAGAACCCTGCATTTACAACAACAGGGACTTGAAAATGGTGCCAAATCTGGCGACTCTGTATATTGTCTCTGTAATACTATACACTTGTACTGTATCTAAGATGCGTATCTACGATGTATCTAAGTGCTCATGTATAGTGATACGTACTGAACTGCATACAAAAGCGAATTTCACTCAACCTTGGTACATTGAACCATTAATATATGACCACTAAAGTGGTATTCCCATATATCACCTGTAGCCTCATATATTTTAATTGTAATTTTATTTTATATTGAGAGATGACTTTTCTAACACTGACAATAAAAATGATAATTGAAATAAAAAGCTGTTCAAGGCAGCCGACAAGTAAACAGGTAAGATTAGCTTGGAAATGGCATGTTAATGAGTGATTTTATCCTTATTATGATGAATTCTGTATTCTCTATTTATTTATTTATTCTATTGTCTATAATTTACTTGTCTTTTTTTCTTTCCCAATAAGCCACTGGGCATTGAGCACCAGGGTGATTTTACCAATAAACTAACCAGATTCAAATGTTTTTTTTTTTAATGTGTGCAAGTTAGTTACGCAGTTGCCTTATACAAGTTCTGTAAGAAAACATGTATGAACTAAAACATCTCTCACAGTACGCTGTGATCTTACCAGAGGGCATCTTCACTAATCAACAATGTTTATTTTGCTCATAATATTAAATCATTGCTCTCTATGCCATCACCTATTGCATCTCCTCAATGGAATCTGTACTTCAAAATTGTATGAATTGTAAGTAAACACAGTACAAAGCGTTCTCAAGACAGACTTTAAATGCGGTTCAAACATATCATGCTACATGTAGTTGGAATGTTTGGCAATTAAGGCAGCCAAATCACTTACCATCTCAGCTAATAATACAGTCCCAATAATGACCTACAATTCAGTAATAGCACAAGTCTGTAAATCATTTAGCTTACTAGTTTGCGAACAAATTTAACCATACAGATCGTTGCATCTTGTAGCCACATGTCTGCTTATTCAGAAACAAATTCTCACCCAGCAGTGAAGCTGAGGTTGAAAGTGGGGTCGGGTGAGGATATGTTTCCAACAACAGGCTATTCAGTTGCAACCTCACCCAGCTGAAGAGGAGCATTGTCATTCAAGTCTCATTCCAAAAACTTGAACACAAATGCCTTGGCTGCCAAAGGTGCCAACTTTTGGATAAGGAAATAAACTAATTCTCCATATTCCTTCTTGGGTGGTTGCAAAGGTCCCGTGGCAATATTCTGAAGAGCTGGTTTAGATTTGTCCTGGCCCATGTTTACCTCTTAATCAGTGCCACCAAAATAGATTCCCAGAATATTACATTGTTTAGGACTAAGCTGTACACACATTAGCTGATATCTTTCATACATTACAACAGTGTCTAACTTTAAAAGTATTACCCTTTAGGACCTTGAGGTTCTGAAAAGCACCTTAGACAAATCTTCAGTTTTTTCTAATTAATCGGAGTGTTAAGAATATTTCTTGGACTCAATTTTCTTTTTCAATATCAGCAACTGTTAAGGCCTGTTAACACACCCTCTACCCTGTGTTACCCCTCTTTCCCCCCACACCTTAAATCTTTCCCCCCTCACCTTAAACCAATGTCCTCGGGTTCTTGATTCCCCCACTCTGGGCAAGAGACTCTGTGCGTCTACTCGATCTATTCCTCTCATGATTTTGTACACCTCTAAAAGATTACCCCTAATGCACCTGTGCTCCAAGGACAAGTCTAGCCTGCTCAACCTCTCCCTATTACCCAGGCCCTCGAGTCCTGGTAACATCCTCATAAATCTTCTCTGCATCTTTTCCAGCTCAACAATATCATTCCTATAACATGGTGCCCAGAACTGAACAAGATACTCTAAATGCAGCCTCACTAAATGCAGTCTAATATAACTGCAACATGACCTCCCAACTTCTATATATATATATATGTATTATTTGTTCTTACGACAAATATAACACGGAACATGAAACATAAATTTAAAGAATTACAGAGAAGTGATTGAAAGTAAAATTTGATTCTGCACAGATGATTTGCTAGAACAGATGAAACTTTGTAGCAAAGCATATATAGGGAAATTGATCAAAGAAAGACTGTTACGACTGCAGATACAAAGGATTTTTATTTTGAACAGACAAACTCAGTGCTCTGATGGAGAACTGGATTAGAAGATCAAAGTTGGATCACAATCAATGTCTCCTTCAAAACAAAATCAGAGACTACTTTAAATATATAAGTTGGCATTTAGCATCTCTAAAGCAAAAAAGGTAGGCTAATAGTTGAAATGTATGCTTCACCAAAAAGTTCCACAGCCTAAAATATGAAACCAAAGCAAAGTACTTGGGGAACAATGGCCAAAGATGTGCTTTTTGTATTGAAGGGTATGTACATTTTGAAGGATGGTGGAAAGCCAGAATATTTTGAGATTGTCAATGCTGACAAACATGACTAGTCAGCAGAAGTTGCTAACAAGGATTATTGAGAGAGTTGACAATGAGCAACATGAATGTCATAAGCCATGAAGGTAAAAAAAAACCAGGGTCAAAGAAGCAGGGTCAAATCAGGAAATTCATGACATCAAATGCATCTTGCACTCAGATTAAAATTTAGTATATCTATTCTAGACTTAATTGATTTTACTGCTCCTCCAGAGAGTAGATCTCACATCGCTCCTGCAGCAAACTGCAATCTCTGTTTTCTGACCCAACAGGATCTTGTCTCCTTGGTAACTCACATTTCCCTACTCCACCTACCTCTTTCTTTTTGATTTCATTGCAAGCCATAACAAAAACAGTTTTGAAATACCATATTGAAACTGATTGTCCAGATTCATTTTTAACAGGCATAGATCACATACAAAACTTCACAAATGTTGGTCTAATGGCAACATTCTTTTTGTTTTACAATTTATAATAATAAATATAGATAATTGAATCACTCATAAGGCTTTAGGTTCCATTTCTGGCCCGACTGCTCGTTTCCCATAATTCATGACCAAGAGGCTGGTCAATTGGTCGTTTAAAACTTTAATTTTCTTACCATTCCTGCCAAATGTTGCAATAGTAATATAAATATATTGACATTATTGATTGTCTCGTCCCTTTAAACACAACTACTACCATAGGGGTACTATTGATATTTCCAAAATAATTCACCTCTGTGTAATTCACAACAATAAGTACTCATGTTTATGACAATAGCCTTCTTTTCAAAAGCTAGAACAAACATAGCTGGGCAATCACATTAAACTCATAGAGCATTCAAATGTGTCCAGTTTATTACTATAATTAAATATTACTATTCATTGAAACATTCAAAGTAACATTAGCAAATTTGCAGATGACGCAAAGCTGGGTGGTACTGTGAACTGTGAGGAGGATGCTATGAGAATGCAGGGTGACTTGGACAGGTTGGGGGAGTGGGCAGATGCATGGAAGATGAAGTTTAATGTGGATAAATGTGAGGTTATCCACTTTGGTAGCAAAAACAGGAAGGCAGATTACTATCTAAATGGCGTCAAGTTGGGAAAGGCGGAAGTACAACGGGATCTGGGGGTCCTTGTACATCAGTATATGAAAGTAAGCGTGCAGGTACAGCAGGCAGTGAAGAAAGCGAATGGCATGTTGGCCTTTATAACAAGAGGAATCGAATATAGGAGCAAAGAGGTCCTTCTGCAGTTGTACAGAGCCCTAATGAGACCACACCTGGAGTATTGTGTGCAGTTTTGGTCCCCTAATTTGAGGAAGGACGTTCTTGCTATTGAGGGAGTGCAGCGTAGGTTTACACGGTTAATTCCCGGGATGGCAGGAGTGTCATATGCTGAGAGAATGGAGCAGCTGGGCTTGTACACTTTGGAGTTTAGAAGGATGAGAGGGAATCTCATTGAAACATATAAGATTGTTAAAGGTTTGGACACGCTAGAGGCAGGAAATATGTTCCCGATGTTGGGGGAGTCCAGAACCAGGGGCCACAGTTTAAGAATAAGGAGTAAGCCATTTAGAACGGAGACGAGGAAACACTATTTCTCACAGAGGGTCTGTGGAATTCTCTGTCTCAGAGGGCGGTGGAGGCGGGTTCTCTGGATGCTTTCAAGAGAGAGCTAGATAGGGCTCTTAAAAATAGCGGAGTCAGGGGATATGGGGAGAAGGCAGGAACGGGGTACTGATTGGGGATGATCAGCCATGATCACATTGGATGGCGGTGCTGGCTCGAAGGGCCGAATGGCCTACTCCTGCACCTATTGTCTAATGTCTATTACTCAAATTAGTGCAGATTCCCATTTAAGTCAGGGCCACTATTGAGCTCATTAGAAAGGCTAGAGGAGCTGGGAGAGCATATAGTGACAGTAAAAGCAGCTGAACACACAGCCCCAATTTTAGAAACAAATAACTTCAAAACAAAAGATAGACACAAAAAAGCTGGAGTAATTCAACGAGACAGGCAGCATCTCTAGAGAGAATGAATAGGTGACGTTTCGGGTCGAGACCCTTCTTCAGGCTCTTCAAAAACAACCTCATTTTAAATTAATTCCTAATGTTGCAGATAATCAAAATCATTGGTTAGATAAGGTGCTTCATGGTGAAGAATTGTTCAGTTTACTCTTTCTCTCCAGAATCAGAAAAACTGTTTCCAGTAAAAGCATAATCTAAAATAAGATAATCTTGCAACATATTGAACACACAAAGTGTTTAGAAGATGCAGCAAAAGAAATGTCATCAAGCAGAGTGAAAGGGATCTGGAAAAAAGATACCGAAATATTAAATAAGATTAGATTGGAAGGTAAATGAAGGATAACTGGCATGGGAACATGATGAGTAAATATGCCAAGGACTCATTCTTCTTTTATTACAATTCTATAATGATAGTCAGCCTAGACAACTGTGTCCTCTTTAATAAAGTCAAATCCGCAGATGTGCTTGCTTTCTGAGGAAATTATGCCAGTGGGAAACATTTCCCAGGTTTTATTTTGGGATAAATATGTGGAAATAAAGTCAAACAAGGTACATTATATTTAAAATTAGGATTCTGCAGATATCGACGATTAATACAACACACCTTACTTCTCAAAACAGCTCATCTAGCAACCTAATATACGGTGTAATCCATTTATTATTCTCTGATGCTAAAGTAGGATATTTTTAGATTCTTCCATTAATTTTTTAGATGCTTTCACTATTGGAATGATATTTCCAACAGAAATATAGAAAATATTAACCTTTTGACAATAATTCAGGTCAATCTCAGGAAAGCTCAGATTTGTACATTATATTGAATACCAAAAGTCAGCAATATTTGTATCTTCATTCATGCAACGAAATGTATTTTGATTGAGTCACCACATTTTAAGTACTGTGATGCAAGTGACTGAATTACCAACAGAGGTAATACCTCCTGCAGTAGTCAAACAAAATAATTGTATGAATATTAGAGTGATAAGCTAAGGATTCTGTAAGAAGAGAAAATGAAAAAATCCAAACAATGATGCTCACATCCACAACCTGATGACTAATAAACTACTTGCCTTTCTTAAAAAACATGCTTCAATGTAAAGGGAAAGAAAAATTAACTTATTAGAAATACCACTTTTCAAGTATTTTAAAAATGTTTTTGATCTTCTCTGGTGTTGCTCAAAGAGAAACAGGCCCTTTCGCCCAACTCGTCCTTACCGACCAAAGTGCCCCATCAGTCCCATTTGATTGCAATTGGTCCATATCCCTCCATCTGAACATTTTCTATCCATGCACCTGTCCAGTAGTCATTTTGAGATAATTATCTGATCAATGGATTAATGGGGGCAATTAGAGAGGGAGAAAATGAACAAAAGTTATGAAATGATGGAAAAATGTGGGTCCTCCCTTCCAGCTTTCTATCCCCCCCCCCCAACCCCCCCCCCCCCCCCCATATTCAGTCTGAAGAAGGATCCTGACCCAAAACGTCACCTATTCATTTCACTGCCTGTCCCACTGAGATATTCCAGACTTTGTGACTTTTATTGTAAACCAGCATCTGCAGTTTTTTGTTTCTCCTCCATCCCTGAATATGACCCCACTGGAAAATAACTTGGTAAAGAAGGCATGCAGGATGTAGTATTGAAAAACATGATCTTATAAAACCTGGAGTCACTTCAGTTGTCACTTCACAGGAAGGATGCAATCCACAGAGACATGCTGTGGAGATCCACCAGGATATCGGAGAAACAAAGAACTGTGAGTGCTGGTGTACAAAACAAAGACACAATGTACTGGAGTAACTCAGCAGGTCAGACAACATCTCTGGAGAAAATGGATAAATGACGCACAGAAGGAACAAGCAGATGCTGGTTCCAATGGGTCCCGACCCAAAACATTCACTCCAGTACTTTGTGTCATTTCTTTCACCAGGATGTTGGCTGGACTGGACCATTTCAGCTGTGAAGAGTGGCTGAAGAGGTTGGGTTCGCTTTCCTTAGAACAGAGGATGATCGGGGGGGGCATGGGTGGCAAGGAGGAGTTTGTCTCCGTCAGCCGCCTTAAGCCAGCACACATCGACGAGGATAGCCCGGTGGCGGTGGCCACTCCGCGGCATAGAGGGCGTCCGCCGGCCATTTTGCCGCCCTCTGCACCTGTTACCCCCGGTTATGTTTTACCGGTTCCCTCTGTTACGCCCGTCTCTCGTTCGCGTTTCTCGCGCCCCTCCGGTTCTGTTTTACCGGCCCCCTACTGTTACGCTCGCCCCGCGACCTTGGACTACGCGTTCCGGTCGAACCGTCCGGTTACCCGTGTGTTTCCGCACCGCGGATTCTGGAGGGCCATGTAGCGGCGCCTGCTGGCACACGCAGGTATCGAACCCGGCGTTCGGAAGCCGCGGTCACGTGACTCGGGAGGGGCTGCTATTTTTTGCGCGGTTTCGCTTTCGCGCGGCAGTTCAGTGCTGACCACCGTTGTGGCCAGGCGTGTTGTAAGAACCTGTGAGCTAAGAAGCTATTTTCGGAATGAAATAAGTTACAAAACTTAGTTGTCGTTCTTGCGACCGGCAAAAAACAATAACCTCGGAAAAGAACCTCGAGCCAAACAATCCTCAGATGTTCCACCATCCCTCACCCTAAAGTGTGCATTAGATTGTTGCAGTGTTCAGTTCCATCTGTAGCTTCTCAGATAATGTAGCTGACCATTCCTGTGTGTAACAAGATCTGGACAACAATCAACCCTGGGCTGTTAAGTGGCAAGTGACATTTGCTAAGCAAGAGCACGTTCAAGATGGTCAAACTTGTACCTCCACGATATTCATCAGCTTTACCTTGACCAAATAATCAGATCATTTTTCTCTGGATTGTTGGAGGTTGAGGGAAGACCTGGTAGAAGCATAAAAGATTATGAGAGGCATAGGAAGGTAGACAGAAACTTTATCTCAGGGTAGAAATGTCAAAGACTAGAGGGCATAGCTTTAAGGTAAGCGGAAAGTTTATTTTCTGCACAGAGAGTAGCAGATGCCTGGAATGTGCTGTCAGGGATGGTGGTGGAGGCAGGTACGATAGGGGCATTTAAGAGATGTGGAGAGATATGGAGGGAATTGAGGGATATGGCTCATGTGCAGACAGAGGAGATTAGTTTAACTACGTATCATGTTCAGCATGGACATTGTGGGCTATTGGACATGTTCCTGTGCTGTACTATTCTAAAGAGACTATGACAGCCATTGATAATCAAAAATATGTTTTGATTGCACAATTCATAATGGAAAGAGCATTTTCTATATTACTTGCCTGTAATGAATCTGAGATCCTAGTTTCTTTCAAACCTTTTTGGAATATAATCCAAGCAAACTCTGACGCAGCTAAAGATTCTGAACTCAGCGACATCTCAGCTGTCAGAAAATGAAAATATTTGTTGAAGCATCGATTTTTAATATGTTGGGTACTTGTAAGTGAAATGCAATTTAAATGTTGAAAAGGTTATATAATTGGTAAAGTTCTTCATGGGATTCTGAAACAAGCAATATTTTGTTTTGTTTAAAAAACTGTTTAAGTCTTAAAAGTGTTAGTTCTGAAAAGACAATGGCACAAGTTTCTTTTCTCATAAAAATATTTTTTTGGTCATTGGTCCATTAACTAATCACGTCAGGCAAGTTTTTTCCATTATAAATATTTACACCATTTATGCTTCGTTAATTCAGTCCATTCTCACTTCAGATTTATAACATGATTTATAACATGATTCAGATTTATAACATAATATTTTGACTACCTATTCATGAGTATTCAGGCAGATAACGCAGCTTTTGGCAAATACAATGTTTGGGACAAAGACCCATCATTTATTTATTTGCCTCTGTACTCCACAATTTGAGATCTGTAATAGAAAAAAATCACATGTGGTTAAAGTGCACATTGTCAGCTTTTATTAAAGGCCATTTTTATATATTTTGGTTTCACCATGTAGAAATTACAGCTGTGTTTATACATAGTCCCCCCCATTTTAGGGCACCATAATGTTGGGACACATCATCACGGGCATTTGTAATCGCTCAGGTATGTTTAATTGCCTCCTTAATGCAGGTATAAGAGAGCTCTCAGCACCTACTCTTTCCACCAGACTTTCCATCACGTTTGGAAACTTTTATTGCTGTTTATCAACATGAGAACCAAAATTGTGCCAATGAAAGTCAAAAGACCCATTATGAGACTGAGAAACAAGAATAAAACTGTTAGAGACATCAGTCAAACCATAGGCTTACCAAAATCAACTGTTTGGAACATCATTTAGAAGAAAGAGAGCACTGATGAGCTTACTAATCGCAAAGGGATTGGCAGGACAAGGAAGACCACCACAGCTGATGACAGAAGAATTACCTCTATAATAAAGAAAAATCCCCAGTCACGTGTGCCACAGATCATAAACACTCTTCGGGAGTCAGGTATGGATTTGTCAATGACCACTGTCCGCTGAAGACTTCATGAACAGAAATATAGAGACTACACTGCAAGATGCATACCACTGGTTAGCTGCAAAAATAGGATGGCCAGGTTACGGTTTGCCAAGAAGTACTTCAAAGAGCAACCACAGTTCTGGAAAAAGGTCTTGTGGACAGATGAGACTGATATCAGAGTGATGGCAAGAGCAAAGTATAGAGGAGAGAAGGAACTGCCCAAGATCCAACGCATACCACCTCATCTGTGAAACACGGTGGTGGGGGTGTTATGGCCTGGGCATGTATGGCTGCTGACGATACTGGCTCACTTATCTTCATTGATGATACAACTGCTGATGGTAGTATCATAATGAATTCTGAAGTGTGGAGACACATCCTATCTGCTCAAGTTCAAATAAATGCCTCAAAACTCATTAACCTGTGGTTCATTCTACAGGAAGACAATGATCCCAAACATACCCCTAAAGCAATAAAGGAGTTTTTCAAAGCTAAAAAATGGTAAATTCTTGAGTGGCCAAGTCAATCACCCAATCTGAACCCAATTGAGCATGCCTTTTAAGCATGCCTTTTAAAGCATGACTCCAGACTTAAGGCAAGACTCCAGTCTGAAAAGACTGGACCATTTCCCACCCACCCCCTCTCCAATCACCACTTCACATCCAATTACCCATCCCCTCCGCGCTGCACAATATCACTTCTCCATCATCAACAATAAAAGGAGGTGGAGAGGCTGTTCAGAAGACAGAAAAGACGGAAATCTCGGCGACCGGACAATGTTTTCCCCTCTACTCTCAAGCTCTTTGCCGAACAACTGCCAGTGGTCTAAACAGACATTTTCAACAAGTCCCTACAAACCTGTACTGGATTACTGGTCTTAATGACTGTTGCACTGACCTCTGTAGTCATGAATACCCTTGAAAGGCTTGTGCTGGCCAAGCTGAAAAATATCACAAACCCCCTGCTGGACCCTCTGCAGTTTGCATATCAGGCCAATAGATCTGTGGATGAGGCAGTCAACCTGGGCTTGCACTTCATCCTCCAGCAACTAGACCGCCAGGGGACCTATGCGAGGATTTTGTTTGTTGATTTTAACTGTGTATTCAACACCATTGTGCCAGAGTTACGACATGACAAACGTTCCGAGTTGACTGTGCCTGAACCCCACTGTCGGTGGATCACCAGCTTCCTGACAGACAGGAAGCAGCATGTGAGGCTGGGAAAGCAAATCTCGGACCCGCAAACCCTCAGCCTAGGAGCACCGCAAGGCTGCATACTCTCCCCTCACCTCTACTCTCTCTAAACCAATAACTGCACCTCCACTGACTCCTCTGTCAAGCTTATCAAGTTTGTGGATGACACAATCCCGATTGGACTGATCCAGGATGGGGAGGAATCTGCCTACGGACAGGAAGTGACACAGCCGACGTCCTGGTGCCATCGCAACAACCTGGAGCTCAATGCTTTTAAGACAGTGGAATTAATAGTAGACTTTAGGAGAGCCCCCCTCACCCCACTCACCATCAACAACACTACAGTCACATCTGTGGAGTATTTTAAGTTCCTGGGAACCATATCTCCAAGGATCTTAAGTGGGGGGCTACCATCAACTCCACAGTCAAAAAGGCACAACAGAAAATGTACTTCCTGCGGCAGCTGAGGAAGCACAATCTGCCATAGGCAATGATGGTCCAATTCTATACGGCCATCGTAAAGTCTGTCCTCACCTTCTCCATCAATGTCTGGTTTGGCTCAGCATCCAAGCACGACATCTGGAGGCTGCAGCTGTAATGTATTCATACATATTCATGTATATGTTAATGAGTTAGTGTTCAATAAAAGCAGGGAATGTTGGGTAATAAATCTCTCTCTCCTGATCCAGGCAACCAGCGTGT
Source organism: Amblyraja radiata (assembly GCF_010909765.2). Taxonomy (NCBI): domain Eukaryota; kingdom Metazoa; phylum Chordata; class Chondrichthyes; order Rajiformes; family Rajidae; genus Amblyraja; species Amblyraja radiata. The sequence goes on along the minus strand of NC_045957.1, from coordinate 99,849,674 downwards.
AAGTTGTTATTCATTCTGCTGTCCGGAATATATCAAAATTGGCGATGAGGATGGGATAGAGTTTGTGAACTCATCCTTTAAATACAGTGCAGGACTGTTTTGCAACATGCAGTATTGTTTAACATTTTAAACAAATAATACGGAATTGTCGCAGTTGTTTGCGAGCTGGACATGATAGGCCGCAGATCCTTCTATGCAGGGGACTGTAGTTTAAAACAGCAGCTGGATAAATCGTCGAGAGTTTGTCAGGCTATCTCTGTTGTGTCTACGTGGCAAGAGACCATCCTTGGGATAGTATAAGATTTTTTTTTGTCAAGTTCCTCAAGCTGAATAGCCTTTGTACAGCTAAGTTTTGGATGAATTGTTACACCAGAACAGATAGGAAATTTGGGTTTTTTAACGGAATTAAAAAAAAGAGAACGACACGATGGCAGTGTCCACAGGCTACATCGGAAACCTTGGCACTTTTGACAAGAGTAGAGAGCCGTTCAGCTCCTATATGGAGAGAGCAAACATGTTTTTCACGGCAAAAAACATAATGGAGATTATTTGTGAGGGAGAGATAGTGACTGAAACAAATAATGCAATTTGCGAATGCATTAAAGCGATTCTGCTCATGGAGATCAGTCCTGAAGTGTACGGCACACTCGTGAATCTCCTTGCACCCATAAAGGCAAAAGACGTGCCATTCAATGACATTATGAAGAAGTTGAAGGAGCATTTCAACCCAAAGCCTCTGGAAATTGCAGAAAGCTATAAATTTGGCACTAGAAACCAGAAGCAGAATGAGACAATCAATGAGTACATTGTTGCCTTGAAAAACTGTGTAACTTTGGAACTTTTCTCGGATGCGCACTATGCAACAGATTTGTTTGTGGTCTAGTGGATAAATGAATTCAGTCCAAACTCATGAATACTCCAGATCTTACATTCGAGGAAGCATGCAAGATTGCTACCACAATGGAGATGGCATCAAAGAATGCTCGCGAGCTTCGTCCACCACGGACTGCAGTGGCCGTTTACAGTCACAAGGCAGTGCCTATGGCCAAACAAAGAGGCGCAAAATCAAAACCCAAGTATGGCGGGGAGCCGAGTTCAGCCAGTTGTTATCGTTGCAAAAGTAATCACTCATCCCAATTATGTCAGTTTAAAATGGCTAAGTGCTATAACTGCCAGAAGAAAGGCCATAACGCCTCAGCATGTCGGGCCAAGCTTAAAACAGGAAACCAACAATCTGTGGGAATCAAGCGACAACACCGGAGAGGTGTTCACAACTTGGAGGTGAACCCAGATGGAAATGCTTGGGCTGTACACCATTTATGCAACCAACATCGATAAGCCTACAGTCAGCCAGGGCAAGGACATTCGAACAAAACTATTGATTAATGAACAGTTAATCGATATGTGTATTGACACGGCAGCAGATTGTTCGGCCATGAGCGAAGACCTGTACGAAACAAACTTCCCACAGATACCATTGTTTGAGAGTAAGGACAAGCTGAGAACCTACTCGGGCGAAGGTTTGGAGACATACGGACAAATGAACTGTAAAGTTCAGCATAATAGTCAGTCAGTAACACTGCCCATCATAGTGACCAGCTACAGAAATAAACCAATCCTACTTGGAAAGGATTGGCTGAGTAGAATAGAATTAGACTGAAAGAACATTCTCAGCGTCGATTTGTTCAAATCACGTCTTGAAAACGTCATAAGCAAACATGCAAACATTTTTGCTGACAGTGACACGGGAATAACAGGGTACTCTGCACACATTCGACTTAAGCAAGATGTGAGACCTGTGTATTGTCGATCAAGACCTGTACCATATGCACTAAAGCAATAAGTGGAGGAAGAACTCGACAGGTTAGAGTGGAATGGAGTACTCGTGAAGACAGACCAGAGTAACTGGGCAACACCAATTGTGGCCGTAGCCAAGGCCGACAAAACTGTTTGACTATGTGGTGATTACAAAGTCACAATCAACCAAGCCATTGATGATGAACAATATCCATTACCAACCTCACAAGATCTGTACGCAAGAGTCTTCACTAAACTGGATTTGTCTCACGCTTATGCTCAACTCAATGTCAACAAGGAAAGTCAGCAGTAATTGACTATCAACACACATAAGGGCTTGTATTCATATACAAAGCTGCCCTATGGTGTGAAATCCTCCCAAAAACAATTTCAGTCTGTCATGGACAAAATGTTACAAGGCATTCCGCGCTGTGTGTGCAACCAGGATGACCTAGTGATATTCACTGAAGGCACGGTAGAACATCTGGAAATCCTCGAGCAAGTTCTCACACGACTGAACTGCCACAATGTCAAACTGCGACAAAGTAAATGTCCATTTGCACAGTCAGAGGTGGGTCTATCTTGGACTCAAAGTAGATGCCAACAGACTTAGCCCTGTGAAGGCGAAAGTGGAAGCAATAGTGAATGCTCCAAAACCCAACGTGTCAGAGCTACGATCATTCCTTGGGATGGTGCAGTTCTATGCATGATTCCTTCCAGATTTAGCAACTGTGCTAAAGCCACTACATCTTCTGCTACAAAAAGATGTGAAATGGACGTGGGGAAAGGAACAGCAACGTGCATATGACATCTGCAAGGAAAACTTGACAAGTGACAAACTCCTTGTTCACTACGATACGACACATGAGATGAAACTTGCTAGTGATGCTTCAAGTTATGGTGTAGGTGCAGTGATCTCCCACGTAATGAATGACGGACAGGAAAAGCCTATTGCTTTTGCATCCCGCACCCTGTCACCGAGTGAACGCAATTATGCGCAGATAGAAAAGGAAGCACTCAGCATCGTGTTAGGAATCAAGAAATTTTCTTCTCGGCAGACCATTGACCCTGGTAACTGATCACAAGCCACTAGTAGTGATACTGGGTCCCAAGTCAGCTATACCTTCCATGGCGGCATCAAGGATGCAGCGCTGGGCAATTTTGCTGTCCCAGTATGACTACAAGGTGGAGTACAGGAGCTCCAAGTGCAACGCAGTTGCAGATGCGTTGTCCCGGTTGCCCCATGAGAACTCTGACGTGGGAAGTGAGAACTCAATCTACACAATGCAAGTGGTAGGTGAAGACTTTCCAGTGACTGCAATAGAAATTGCAGCAGAAACAAAGAAAGACAATGTGCTGAAGTGGGTTTATGAACAGACATTGAATGGTTGGACTGAAATCGATAGTGGATTGAACTCAGTTCTGAACTCAGAGCTGAAGCCTTTCCATAATCGACGCCATGAATTATTATGTGAGCAGGGATGCGTTAAATGGGATTACAGAGTGGTTGTACCAGAGTCTTTGAGAAACAAAATTATGAACGAACTTCATGCCGAACATCCTGGCATGAAGTCAATTGCCAGAAGTTTGTGTATTGGCCTGGTATTGACAGTGACATTGAGTCACTGGTGAGCACATGTAGTGTCTGCCAAAATTGCCGGAGTAAACCACCAAAAACACCACAGCAACCCTGGTCATGGCCAAGTAGATCTTTTCAGAGAGTTCATGTAGATTTTTGTAAGGGTAATGATCACTTTCTGGTGCTAGTAGATAGTCATTCCAAATGGATGGGGTCAAGCACTACTACTGAGCATGCCATAGATGAGTTGAGACCCATTTTTGCATGCCACGGTTTGCCGGAAGAACTTGTTTCTGATAACGGCCTTAGTTTCGTTCAGAACGGTTCAAAGAGTTCATGCAGCGGAATGGTGTAAAACACACACTTGCTCCCCCATATGATCCAGCCTCTAACGAGGTGGCGGAAAGGTCTGTTAGAGTTGTCAAAGATGCTCTTAAGAAACGGGTTTTGCAGGGTAGATCAAAGCTCAGCATGAAACATTGTTTGGCTAGTTTCTTGCTGAAGTACAGAACCACACAACACACAACAGGTTACTCGTCTGCAGAACTGTTGATGAAGAGAAGGCTTAAAATATGCCCGTCTAGGTCAACCCAATTTGGCCTTGAGAGTTGAGCAAAAACAGTTGTCAAAAACGCCATTTTGACTCCCACAAAAAGGAGAGGTACTTCAAGCCAGATGAGCAGATTCTCAGTCCTCCCAACAAGTCCAGTTGAGACAAATGGGATGTTGGGAAAATAGTGGAAGTGTGTGGAACAAAAAGATACTTAGTTGAAGTTGGAGATAGGATCAAAAGTGTTCATGTTAATCAAATGATTCCAGCCAAAGATGAACCAAAAACTGAGCATGAAGTCCTAATCCCTGAGTTTTTATCAGAAAGTGAGTTGGAAGAGACCACTGTGATTGAAACATAAAGTTCAGTTAGTACAGACAAAGAAACAGATTCCTCTGGTCAAAGTCAGGGTACTAAAACAGAGCCAAACAAGCCTATAGTTGAGTCAACACATAAACCTGTTACTGTTAGACGATCAGGCAGGATCCATAAACCAGTAGTCAGGTTAGGTTTGTAAGTTAAATAAATCACTGCACAAGTAAAACAAAAATGTGTAGATATGGAAAATAAATATATGATGTTTATCATTTAAGATTTTATGAATACTGGTTTAAATCAAGTATCACAACAACAAAATTGTAACTGGGTGCTTAGATTTAATACTTAAAAAAAGGAGAGCAGTGTAATGTATTCATACATATTCATGTATATGTTAATGGTGTTCAATATAAGCAGGGAATGTTGGGTGATAAATCTCTCTCTCGTGATCCAGGCAACCAGCGTGTAAGTTATTCATTCTGCTGTCCGGAATATAACAGCAGTGAATCGTCAGATCAGCTGAGAAGGTTATTGGCTGCAACCTACGCTCCATTGGCGAACTGTATACTGCAAGGGCCAGGAAGCGAGCGGGTAAGATCATCTCTGACCCCTCTCACCCCGGCCACACTCTTTGAATCACTTCCCTCTGGAAGGAGACTCCGGACTGTCAAAGCTGCCACAGCCAGACATAAAAACAACTTTTTTCCACGAGTAGTAGCTCTACTCAATAACCAAAAATCTGTAGCCTCCTTTTGTTCTGGTATTTTATTTAATTCACATGTTTAATCAATAATGTTTTATTATTAATGTTTAATGTTTTATGTATCATTCCAAACTGTCTCTGTATGTCATGTTGTCACTTGCGGGTGGAGAACCAAGGCAAATTCCTTGTATGTGAATACTTGGCCAATAAACATTCATTCATTCATTCATTCATTCATTCATTCATTCTTTTATATGCTGAAGAAAAAACTGAAGGGGACTAGCCCCCAAAACAAGCATAAGCTAAAGAAGGCTGCAATACAGGCCTGGCAGAACATCACCAGAGAAGACACCCAGCAACTGGTGCTGTCTATGAATCGCGGCAACTGGTGATGTCCATGAATCACAGACTTCAAGCAGTCATTGCGTGCAAAGGATATGCAACAAAATAATAAACATGACTACTTTCATTTACATGACATTGCTGTGGCCCAATCATTATGGTGCCCTGAAATGGGGGAACTATGTATAAACAATGCTGTCATTTCTACATGGTAAAACCAAAATGTATAAAAATGGCCTTTATTAAAATCTGACAATGATGGGTCTTTGTCACAAACATTATGCAAGGCACTGTGGATGACAAGATAATGGTCTGAAGATGGGTCTCGACCGGAAACATTGGCTATTTCCTTCGCTCCATAGATGCTGCCTCACCCGCTGTGTTTCTCCAGCATTTTTGTCTACCTTCGATTTTCCAGCATCTGCAGTTCCTCCTTAAAGATAATGGCACAAGTTTCTTTTCAGTATTATGTATCTTAATTGAGGAGACAAAGACGAAAGATGGAGAAGGAAATCCAGGGCCTGAAGGCACGGATGCCATGGATGAACTGATTAAGTTGAGAATGCACAGCACAAATCTCCGGTGATTGTAGGCTCGGAGAAGGTTACAGAGATCAAGAGGCACAAGCTCCTTGCTGGACTGCCATATGGAAAATTGACATCTCTCAAATATGGATGCCAAGTTAATGAATAGCCTAGGTCAGTCAGGTTGAGATGGAGTTGATTGTCAGAATGGAAGTTGCAGTGAGATATGAGGCTAATGGGTCTGGTGTTCTTGGTATCCTCAATACATAGCAGGAAATAAAAATTCTGCTCATCGAGCACTGCATGTCAAGGTAAAAATCTGTTTACAGCTACTGGAAAGGTCAAGAGAATGTATTGCCAGGTGTCATCAGCATTCTTTCTTTGTCAAAGAAGACAATCAAACTAGTCAGTGGGGATAGGACAAAAAGTATTTGCTACCATATGATATTTTATATAATCTTGTACCACCTTTTAAAATTCTGATAAAGTTGTGGGCTGATCTGGAAGAAAACAATTGCCTCAACACTGTGTTTGAATTCAAGTCTTGCTCTTAGTCATGAGTGTACAATTAAGGCAAATGATACCAAAATGTAATTGTGTTCCACTTGGTTATGGGAATCTTAGTCAGTACCTATTTTCCTTTTCAGATACATCAGTAACCATGTGGGATAGATTTAGGATCTGCATGAAAAGGTGGCAGAGGCAGAAACCCTGACCACTTTTAGTAAGAAAGATAATTTGCAGGACTCAGAACAAGAGTTAACTCTAAAGATGCAGAATTAACTTAAACTGAAATTGTCACCTCCTGCAACATGAATTTCTAGAATAAATTATTTTAGAATAAACTCTTGAAACATAGAAATTAGGTGCAGGAGTAGGCAATTCGGCCCTTCGAGCCTGCACCGCCATTCAATATGATCATGGCTGATCATCCAACTCAGTATCCCGTACCTGCCTTCTCTCCATACCCTCTGATCCCCTTAGCCACAAGGGTCACATCTAACTCCCTCTTAAATATAGCCAATGAACTGGCCTCGACTACCCTCTGTGGCAGGAAGTGTCTATTCACTTAATGGTCCTGTCTCACGGTGCGAGTCCACACACGAGTGATCCCGAGTGAAAGAAAAAAATCAAATTCGTGGTTTTCTACGAGATTCCAAGTTTATGTTCACGAGTTTAAACGAGTTCCCACGTGTATGTCTAAGTTTGCCATTTACTTCTCATTTCTGCGATGTACCAAGTTCCTCTCCCGAGTTACCAAGTTCCTCTCCCGAGTTACTCTTGAGCCAACAACGACTACCGACGTGTGGAAAAATCATCACATGGTAAAAATGACGTCATGCAGTTTTTTTTTCACTATAAAAAGCCTCCCATGTTTAAATTTCTTAGGGTTACGGAATCAAGGGATATGGGGAGAAAGCAGAAACTGGGTAGCGATTTTGGATGATCAGCCATGATCATATTGAATGGCAATGCTGGCTCGAAGGGCCGAATGTGATCACTTCCATTATTTAGAGAGTCTCAGAACGTTAATAGAGATTCCATTCCGTTTACATTGCGCTTTGTGCAGGGATCAAATCATTAGGCGGCAAGGATTAATTTCAAAACTTCACATCATTTCAAAGTGTTTAATCCGAACAACGGATCAGGGCAGATGCCAGCCCCTTGAAACATCAAGGACAGCTCAGTGTGAAGTGGTGCTGGAATTATATATGTGAAATAGTCTTGGGAATTTTATTATCGATCCTAAATGCTCTATTTAAATTATAGGTTGTTTAGTTTGTTGTGAAGTGGCACCGGATTTAACACCTCAGTCTATTAAAATTGTATTATCTCACTGAACGAAAACATGCAATATGTTTCCAGGCAAATATCCAGTGGTTGGGATTTAAAGAGCAGTCATTACTGTTTTTTAAACGGGCGGTTGTAGTCAATAATACGGTAACCGAATGATATTTATTCATTGCTAGAGAGGACGATGTAAACATAGTGAGGTTAGTGAGCAGCCTCTAACATTAACCGCTCCTCGTACTGTTCTGTTGTGTAGGAAGGAACTAGAGATGTTGGTTTACCCCGACGATAGACACCAAAAGCTGGAGTAACTCAGAGGGTCAGACAGCATCTCTGGAGAGAAGGAATGGGTGATGTTTCGAATCGCGACTCTCCTGGCTGTTATCTGGACCTACCTGATCTCCCGGTTGCCAAACACTTCCCATTCCCACACTGACCTTTCTGTCCGAGGTCTCCTCCAGTCAGAGTGAGGCTAAATGCAAATTGGAGGAACAGCATCTCATATTTCGCTTGGGCAGCTTACAGCCCAATGGTATGAATATTGATTTATCTCACTTCAAGTAACCCCGGCATTCCCTCTCTGTCTATCCCTCCTCCACCCAAGTCGCACCAGCTTCTCTTTTTCACCCAACGAACAGCGAACAATGGTCTGTTTCCTTTATCATCGTAACTTTTTTGCATTCATTGTTCTTTATCTCTCTACAATACATCATCATCTACATCTCTCGTTTCCTTTACCAGTCTGTCGAAGAGTCTCGACCCAAAACATCACCCATTCCTTCTCTCCAGAGATGCTACCTGTCCTGCTGAGTTACTCCAGCTTTTTTTGCCGATCGTCGCCCTTCTTCAGACTGTTCCGTTGTATTGACCGAAAATGAACGATGTGACAGTACCAGCGACTTAATGAATGAAATGGAGACACGCGGAATTAAATGGACTTGGAATAACTGGGGCGGTGGGGTTTTATCGTAAAGTGACTACGTGAAATCGGTGGAAGGAAACGGGCAGGCGAGGTTTCGGGTCAGGGTCCTTCTTCAGACTCCATGACCCGCTGAGTTCTTCCGGCTGTCAAATGGAGACATGGGGGACCACAGATGCTGGCATGTTGAGCGAAACACAAAGTGTTGGAGCAACTCAATGGGTCAAATGGCCTAATTCTGCTCCTATGACATGAACTCACGAAGTGTCAAAGTAAGCCAGCGGGTCAGGCAGCATCTGTGGAGGGAATGGATAGGCAACGTTTCGGATCTGGTCCCTTCTTTTCAAGCCGAATAAACGTCTGTTCATTCCCTCCGCTGATGCTGCCTGTCCCGCTGAGTTACTCCAGCGCTGTGTGAGTTCCTCCTACACTTTGTGTGTGTTTTATGATCATGATTCCAGCATCTGCAGTTTCTTGTCTCTACATAAACTAGGCCTCAGCAACACTAAGTGTACTAACCAGGAGATTATCAACAGTTGTCAATGTATGCACGGTAGTTGTCACATTGCGTGGGAAACGAGGTCTCCAGGGAGACAGAGGCAAAATGCTGGAGTAACTCCGCGGGACAGGCAGCATCTCTGGACAGTTATAAAGCATTACATTTTGGAACACAAGGAACTACAGAAGCTGGTTTACGAAAAAATACAAAGTGTTGGAGTAACTCAACGTGTCAGGCAGTATCTGTGGAGAACATGGACAGGTGACATTTCGGGTGAAAGAAGGGTCTAAAGTTTGAAAAAGGGTCCCGACCCGAAACGTCACCTATCTAAGTTCTCCGGAGATGACTAATCTTCAACATTTCACTTCTGGCACTCAGGCCAAACCCACGAGTTACTCACGAGTCACTACGGTAAACTCATGGGCTACTACAGTATTATAACGAGTTTAAACGTTTCAAATTTTTCCTTCAAGAGTAAATTTGACTCGTGGAAATCTTTCAACATGTTGAAAAATTTTCACGAGTTAACAAGTTTCCCGAGTACCTGCCGTTAGCGTTACGAGTCGCTAAGTTACGTCCACGAGTTCCGACGTTCCTGCTACGTTAATTTTACGTGATTACCACGAGTTTGATTTGTTTTTAACTCCGGATCACTCGTGGGTGGACTCGCACCATGAGACAGGGGTTTAATTCTCATATAACAAGGCTGGAATAAATTTGTAACCAATTTCTGAGCCAAGAGATTTTAGCTAGATTTCTAGCAATTAAATTTGCTGCATTTTTTCCAAAAATATTTTTTTCCGCTAATATTTTCACGCTTGCAAATTTCAATCTCACACATTCCATTCCCTGAACAGCAGACATAAAAATGGGCTGCACACATACACTACTGAAGCAAAAATATTCTGTTGTGTATTAGCTTCAGCTGTTAGCAAATAGAATATGATGTTGGTATTTCCTTTCATGGTGCTGTCATGTTTCATACTGCATCCTTAAACAGCATGCTTCTAACATTTTATTAATCTTCAGTTTCAAGTCGATGGGTTTAGAGCTAATAGCCAACATCTTACAAGATTCAGATCCCTATCCAGCAGCTCGTGGCTAAGTTACAGCACAAAGCTATTTGATCACCACATGCATGCTCTTAATATAAACTGTCCTAGTTTTATAATTTCCTTTTCAAATTTCCAACAAGGAAAGATAATTAGTAAACATGAAAGCCAGTAGACATAGATCATTTAGGGATAATTATGCTCTCAACTAACTTATACATGTATGATTGCTATGTTTGCAAAAAATATAACATCTGCATGTATATAAGAAAATGCAACCCTGTGTGATTTAATCTTTATGTTCCCAAATATAGCAAAAGGCAATCACTATATTTTCGAGAAAATAATGTATAGTGAAAGAAATCTTACTCTGGGGGATCTGACCAACAAACGCATTTCAATGGGAAGAGAAATTTGCTTCACAAAAGCTGGCTTCATAAAATTCTAAATCTTCTCAATACACGTTACACTTTCGAAACAAAATAATCGCCCATCTAGAGTTGATCTTCCTCGTTCAACTGTCACATGGAATTGCCCTTGAAATATCTTTGGTCCCTCCTAACACTGCAGTTTTCAAGGTTCCCATTCCAATTCTAAAATATATGGGCTGGTTCAAGTTTCACATCCCAGGGTCTGGAATAGAAATCGGTTCTCACGGATCAAGTTGTAAAGAGCGTCTCAGTGACACACAAAAATATTCTTCCAGGAAAGGATAGCTAGTGTCCCCACAGGCACTTACCGACATCTAAGTTAGTCTAATTGCAAAGTACTGTTCTACTAAATTTGGATCCGGTTTGCCTTTCATAGCAATATTTCTATTTGTAGCAGATAATCGTTAGCCACCTTAGTAATAAGTTTTTTTTTAAATTACGATGTTTGATTTTAGGACTCAGCTCTCCACCTCCCAAATTGGCCTGAGTTTTATTCAATGTAAAACAATATAAAATATTTTCTGAAAATGTTAATGCAAAAATCAAAACTAAATGTCAAAACAAGCATGAAGTTTTAAGAACACAACATAATTTTGAGCTTCTTTTCTAAAATACATGGAATGTGTTTAATGTGATCCTAGATTATCATTTATTATGCACCAGTAAATTCTACTGCTATTTGATTATAGAAAGACATCTCAATGATGTATGGTTCAAGATACCAACACTGATGAGATTATTCTCTGCAAAAATGTTTTTTCTAGATAAAATCCGACGATAATTGTAGTATGATTGGCAAGAACAAATAAAAATCATATTTGCACTTTAAGAAAATATTACATACCTTAGCCATCATTTAATCACAATGAGTGTTATCTGGGAACCAATTGAAATCACAATAATATTTTATTAGCCAAGTATGTTTCGCAACATACAAGGAATTTCATTTGCCAAGTCAGTCATACAAATAAAAAGCAACGGAACACACAAAACACATTTTAACAAAAACACCTATCACAGAGACTCCTCTACATTCCTCTCTGTGATGGAAGGCGAAAAAAAGTTCAATCTCTTCCTTTTGCTCTTCCGCGGTGGGGGGCCTCGAACCTTCCGTTGATGGGATGATCTTGACTCCCATAGCCGTCGGCGGGCCCTCAGCATCGAGGCGATCAGCTCCTGCATTTGGGGGGATGTCAGCTCCCCCGCGCCGGACGATCGAACCTCGCCTCGGGGCTGGTCGAACCTTCCGTGACGTTGGAGCTCCCGACATCCACGGCCTCTCCCGATGTAAAGACCACAGGCGGTTGAAGCCAAGGGATCGACTCCGATGTAAGTCCACGCCCCGCAATGGGGCTCAAGGTCAGTCCGAGGAGGCCTCCAGCTCCATTGATGTTAGGCTGCAGAGCAACCAGAGAATGCGATCTGAAAATTAATCGCATCTCCGGCAAGATAAGAAACTGAAAATAAGTTTTCCCCGACTCCGACCCCTCCCCCCACATAAAACAAACCAGAGAACCTTTACACAAACTTTTGAGACCCACTAAAAATTAAAAAAAAGACGAAAAAACAAGTAGACTGTTGGCAGGGCTGCCAATCGTACAGCGCCCCTGGTGGTATAGCATGACAAAAAGGCTTGGTGTCCTACCCCCCCAACCAAAAGCATGGTCAGATAACACGTACAACATACACTTTAACCAGCAATAGACTACTTTAAAATTCACACACAGTATTGATAGATGATGGTTAATAATGCTGCATGAAAGGCAATAGCATGTTGATTTGTGTGTCATTAATTGAATTTGCTCTATCTTGTAAATGAGCTGCATGGATGCATTGCACAAAGGAAGATAAAACACATTCAAGCCCCAGTATAGAAGTCATATTTTATTAACTAACATGATTTGTTCTGAAAATAACTGTGGTCTTGGGCACTGATGCATTGAAGTGAAATATTATTATAAGAGGAACTGGATAGTAGTTGTTATTACCAAATATCACTGAACATCACCACTAAAAAAAATCATAACATCCAAATGCATACATAGGTCTGAATCATATTTGTTTATAATTCACAACAGAGTACCGGCAGGAAAAGGATATGTAGAAATTTGATGAGCATTGAAAGGCGGACAGAGAAGTGCTGCTTCTTGCCAAAACTACTGATTAACATAAAGCAGTGACATATTTATTTTAAATGTTACTCCAGTGCAATTCAAAACATCACTTAATGAAGAAATACTGCAAATATCTACTGTGACCAGATTTATAGATCTCTCACTTTTGGAGTGGAAATTGTTTACATGTTGGTACTAATTGTGAAATCAGGAGGAAAACATTAGTAAAAACTGATGTTGAAATTATCAGGACAGGAACAGGTGGGACCAACAGTAAAAACATTGGCTTTCGCGTTCGAAAAGCAGTATAATCTGACATCATAGTTCTCAGCACTTCATCGTGTATCTTGTACTGCACAGATTACATCCTGTCTCCTGTCCCACCAGAAACAACACTCATTTTCCATCTGTGCCCTCTGGTACAACAACAGATCCTATCAGTCTACATGAAACGCACAGACTGACAACTTAAATGAAATAATAAAATAATGGACTGAATCATGTTGACTGTAGCCTGCTGTTTAAAAAGGAATTGGCGACAGTTGGCTATTTAACCCAAAGTCGCATGCACTTATTGACAGTCCCCAGCACTGCCCTCGGATAATCTGTCCTCAAACCCTGCACTGTCTAGACCTGGAGATGGAACTGAGATCCTGTTGATTTCAACTGGGGTCTTATGCCATCAGATTAGCAGGCAAAGGGGAAGGATTTTTTCAATAATTATTTTGCATTTTATGATACAATGTTTGTTTTAATTACATTTGTTTTTAAATTAATCTAACATATTTCAAGTGCAATAACTTCATATGTTATGACATCAAAAACATTGGGAAATTGCTAAAGTCCATGACAGCATTGACAGAAGGCAAAGCTGAGGGGAAGAGTTTGTATGGGCATCAGCGCCATGCTGTGAAAGGCCCAGTTACTGCATGTACTTCATTCCTGGAGTCTCTCCTGGGCAATCCCTTGCGATTAACAATGACTAGCCTCCACTTGGGATGAGGTTGACGGTTCTGAGATGATCGCTGAGACTAATGTGTGAACCAGAGAATCTTCTGCAGATTGAGCCAAAAGTGCACACCGAAGTAATACAGCCATTCCAAACTGCTCCTTTATTCAATAGGATCATGGCTAATCCATTCTTTACTTCAAAACTGCTTTTCTACTCTTTCCCCACATCCCTCAACTTCCTTGTAGTTCAAATATCTGTCAATATCTACTCTGATTCCACCTCCACTCTAGTGCAGCAAATTCGAAAGAGTCACACCTCATCCCAGTCTTACATGGCCTTTATTCAAGATAGTTCTAGATAGACTCACAAGGGGAAATATCTTTTCAGCGTCCACCCATTAAATCTCCTCTGAATCTAATGCATCAATCAGGTTACCTCTCATTCTAAGATCCATTGAGTATAGGCTTGCCTTTCTTCACATCAGACCCTTTATCCGAAGAATCAACTTAATGAACTTCTACTGAACCGCTTTCAAAGCAAGCATTTGCTTCTTAAAATGTGGAGACAAAAACTGTACACAGTACTCCAGACACAGACTTACCAGTACTTTATAATGTCACATTAAAATTACCCTGTTCAATACCCCATGAAGCAAAAGCCAACATTCTATTAGCTTTCTAAATTACTCATTGGATCAGCATGCCAACCCCTGGTGTTTTATGTACCAGGACCTCCAGATCAGTTTATTCTCTATTCAAATAATAATTTGCTTTTACTTTTTATTCTTTCCAGTTGACAATCCCACATTTACTGCATCTAAAAACTGTTTGTTGGCTTACTTTGCAGATTCTGCAACCTTACAACTAGCCAACCCACCTATTTTTGTATCAGGAGTAAATTTGGGTATCATACACTTGACCCTTTCAACAAAATCATTAATAATGGTTGTTTGAGTCTTTGAGGCTTCCTGCACTGATCCACACAGATTCCAGTCTCCTGACATTCTGCTAAACCAATACTGATAATCTGTTAGTAATCCGTTATTCACTACCCTGTGTGCTTTTGTTCTGTGCACTAACCTTTTAAGTGGCATCTTAGCAAATAGCTTCTGGACGTCCAAGCACATTACATTTACTGATTTCCTCACTATTCTCCCTGTTTGATAGATCCTCAACAAACTTGAGCCAACTTGGGAATTTTGGTAGATTATAATTAATGCAGCCTTCATCTATGCAGCCACTTCTTTTAAAATGCTAGGATACAAACAATCAGGTCTAATGACTTGTTGCCTTTCACTTACATTAGCTTGAAGTTTCTCTCTTGATTATCTATAATTAACTGTTATTGCGATGTTTTTAGTGTTTTCCATTGGCAGATCCTAATAATCTTATCTTTGCAAAACTGCCGCTGACTCAATCCAAACCCAATCCAAAGAGAAGGTTAACAGGGTGATGAATCTCAGAAATCATCTACCCCAAACATTATGGAGGATAGATTATTGGGGAATTTACAGAAGCAGTAAATAATTTTTGAGAGATCAATGAATTGAGGGCTATGGGGAACTGGTGCAGAAGAGAAGACCATGGTTGTTCCAAATGGAGGTGGGGTGTGGGGGGAGGGAGAGGGTTAAGGGGCTGTCCCACTTGGGCGACCTAATCTGCGAGTTTAGAAGAGTGTTTTCGACCTTCAAACTCGCAGCATAGTCGACACGTGGTCATAGGAGGTCCTATGAGGTCGCTGGAACTCTCCTTCATGCTCAAGGGAAGTTCCCGAATACTTGTGGCCTCAGCTAGGTCGCAAAATAATTTACAGCATGTTGAAAAATATCCGTGAGTAAAATTTGGTCGGCATGGTTCTTTTGAACTCGTAGTGCTCATTGGAGATTTCAGGACCAAGGAAAACTGTCCGGTAGGTAAAATGCCCGCTAAACTTTGTTATACTTCTTAAAAGTGTCTCCACTTCTTCTCGCCCCCACCCCCCCGCGCTCTCTAAAGGACTTACCATTACTGTGCAGCCATTTAACCTTCCTCTTCATCATGGGTGTGAATTCCAGACAGCGCTCCCCACTTTCCCTTTGCAGTGTGTGCGTGCGTGTGTGTGTGTGGGTGCGTGTGTGTGTGCGCGCGGTTGGACGATTCAGCTCGCGGTTTAAAATCGGACGGTCGACCAAGCTCGAGGCTTTCCAGGCGATTGCCCTCGAGTGCCCTTCTTAACTCGCGGATTAGGTCGCCCAAGTGGGACAGCTCCTTTAGGAACAGTAAGGAAGATTGCACACCTCGGGCCAGTGGAAATTTACATCAAAGAAAAGGTTATTTGATAAAGAATAAAATGAGGTCCTAATTTAATTAGTAGGCATCAATTTAATTTAATTTGAAGTCATTAAAGAGCAGGTCTTGGCAGGAGAGCTCAAATTGGTGGCATACCCCTCATGCACTGAGTCGTAAAGTAGGGACATTGTAACTGTTGCTGGTGACACTGTACAGGATATGTATCCAGCTGCAGTTATTAGTTTATGACATTAGGGATAGATCGAATCATTGGGCTGCTTCATCCGCAATAGTGAGATGTACATACAGTAGTTGTCATTTTTAAGGGTGTGCTCACACTGCAGGTGAAAGGAATAGAAATAGCCAGCCAAGTGAAATAAGATGATCAGTGCATGCGGCCATCCCACTCTTAAAAATAACAACTGCTTTATATCACTGGGACAGATAACTTATCAGGAAAGCAACAGCAAGCAAGTTCATAGAGCCACGGGTGGCTCTGTTACACATGAGGGGTGGAAAAAGACTGGAAGAGCTCATAGTGATTAGATATTGAATTCCAAGTTCCAGGCAAGCATTTCAGCAGCTAGAAGATCAATTTCAGGATGGTAATTTCCTTCCTGATACTCAGATTTAGGATATCTTATGGTGGCTGCGTGGCGTTCTGGAGAACAAGAGCTAACAGCCAGTTGCTCGGCAAGGCCACCAGCAAAATCAAGGACCAGTCACTCCCTCCTCTCCCCTCTCCCATCAGGCAAGATGTACAGAAGTTTGAAAATGCATACTTCCAAATACAGGAAGTTTCTTCCCAGCTGATATCAAGCAACTGAACCGTCTTCTCACCAACTAGAGAATGGTCCTGAACTTCTAGCTACCTTATTGCAGACCCTCATACTATCTTTAATCAGACTTTATCTTGCACTAAACATCATATTCTTTATCCTGTACCTGTACACTGTGGACAGCTTGATTGTAATCACGTATAATCTTTTCGCTGACTGGATATGGACCGCCCTTGTCCCGTATTTGACAGCTGCTACGCGGGTCAAGGGGACTGTCGGGTCGTAGCACCACGTCCGCCCCCCCCGCCTCACCCGTCCCGATGTAGTGCAGCCCATGGAGTGCAGCAGCAGCACCTTGCCCGTGGCCCCGTCGGTCGGCTGCCCGGCCAGCTATCCGGCCTTCGGACCTTCAATTACCACTGACACCTCTCTTTCCCATGGCCGATCATCGGTTCATGACTTGGATGGGGTGCCGGAATTCACGCACAACGTCGCGCGCAAAGTCCGGCGCCTGGGACAAAACTCCTCAGCTGACCCGCCAGCCGGGCTTTGTGTGCAGTCCAGCACGTGGGCCAACTCATCACTGTTATCCCACTTTTTAAGAAAGGCGGGAGAGAGAAAACAGAGAATTATAGTCCAGTTAGCCTGACATCGGTGGTGGGGAAGATGCTGGAGTCAATCATAAAAGATGAAATAGCGGCACATTTGAATAGCAGTAACAGGATCGGTCTGAGTCAGCATGGATTTACGAAGGGGAAATCATGCTTGACTAATTTTCTGCAATTTTTGAGGATGTAACTAGGAAAATGGACAAGGGAGAGCCAGTGGATGTAGTGTACCTGGACTTTCAGAAAGCATTTGATAAGGTCCCACATAGGAGATTAGTGGGCAAAATTAGGGCACACGGTATTGGGGGTAGAGTGCTGACATGGATAGAAAATTGGTTGGCAGACAGGAAACAAAGAGTGGGGATTAACGGGTCCCTTTCAGAATGGCAGTGACTAGTGGGGTACCACAAGGCTCAGTGCTGGGACAGCAGCTATTTACAATATATATCAATTATTTAGATGAAGGGATTATAACATTAGCAAATTTGCAGATGACACAAAGCTGGGTGGCAGTGTGAACTGTGAGAGGATGCTATGAGAATGCAGGGTGACTTGGACAGGTTGGGTGAGTGGGCAGATGCATGGCAGAAGCAGGTTAATGTGGATAAATGTGAGGTTATCCACTTTGACAGCAAAAACAGGAAGGCAGATTATTATCTAAATGGTGTCAAGTTGGGAAAAAGGGAAGTACAACAGGATCTGGGAGGTCCTTGGTCATCAGTCAATGAAGGTAAGCATGCAGCTACAATAGGTAGTGAAGAAAGTGAATGGTATGTTGACCTTCATAACAAGAGGAGTAGAGTATAGGAGCAAAGAGGTCCTTCTGCAGTTGTACAGGGCCCTGGTGAGACCACACCTGGAGTATTGTGTGCAGTTTTGGTCTCCAAATTTGAGGAAGGACATTTTTGCTATTGAGGGAGTCACAAGGTTAAATCCGGAGATGACAGCACTGTTATATGCTGAGAGAATGGAGCAGCTGGGCTTGTATACTCTGGAATTTAGAAGGAAGAGAGGGTATCTTATTGAAATATAAGATTATTAAGGGTTTGAATACGCTAGAGGTTGGGGGAGTCCTGAACCAGGGGGCACAGTTTAAGAATAAGGGGTGAGCCATTTAGAACAAAGATGAGGAAACACTTTTTCACTCAGAGAGTTGTAAGTCTGTGGAATTCTCTACCTCGGAGGGTGGTGGAGGCCGGTTCTCTGGATACTTTCAAGAGAGAGCTAGATAGGGCTCTCAAAGATAGTGGAGTCAGGGGATATGGGGAGAAGGCAGGAATGGGGTACTGCTTGTGGATGATCAGCCATGATCACATTGAAGGGCGGTGCTGGCTCAAAGGGCCAAATGGCCTACTGCACCTATTTTCTATGTCTAATATCATTCACCCAGCCACAGCCGAGTCGGTTAATGAATTGCCATCGGGAATTTGTCCCTTATTTTGGAGTGAGAAAGTTGGCAACCCTAAATGTGAGTAACATAGAAACATAGAAAATAGGTACAGGAGTAGGCCATTCGGCCCTTCGAGCCTGCACTGCCATTCAATATGATCATGGCTGATCATCCAACTCAGTATCCCATACCTGCCTTCACTCCATACCCCCTGATCCCTTTAGCCACAAGGGCCACATCTAATCTATATCTATATTACTAAAAGTCTGTTCTTAACCGGTTTTGGCCATCTGTGCTGCGATTTCCGAGAGAAAGCCGCCACCTACGGCCGTCATTTTTGGCCACCTCGCTCAGAGCCCCCCTCCGCCGTATGTGTGCCGAGGATTTTTCCCGTTGATTAAAAAATGACAGAGATATTAATGTTTTTACAAAATTCCCCATTCTCTCTGCTGCCCCTGCTGGCGGCAGGTGGGAGGGACTATAAAACCAGGAAGTGGTGTGCCTCATAGTCTCTTCAAGATGGAGGAAGGCAGAGGGTCACGTTTCTCTGAGCTGTGAATAACACTGAACACATGTCTACTCAAATGTAAGTGTCCTTAGTGGTTCTAAAACGCATGCAGAATGTGTCTATTGGTTCTAAAATGTTTGCAAAAAGTGTCTCTTTTGGTTCTACAATGCTTGCAGAATGTGTCTTTTTTGGTTCTAAAATGTTTTTTTGGTTCTCCCCCCCTTTCCTCTCCCCCCTCTCCTCTCTCCCCCCTTCCTCTCCCCCCTCCTCTCCTCTCCTCTCCCCCCCCCCCTCTCCTCTCCCTGCCCCTCTCCTCTCCCCCTCCTCTCCTCTCCCCCCCCCCTCTCCTCTCCCCCCCCTCCTCTCCTCTCCTCCCCCTCCTCTCCCCCCTCTCCTCTCCCTCCCCCCCTCTCCTCTCCCACCCCCCTCTCCTCCCCCCCTCTCCTCTCCCCTCCCCCTCTCCTCCCCCCCCTCTCCTCTCCCCTCCCCCCTCTCCCCTCCCCCTCTCCTCTCCCCTCCTCTCCCCACCCCTCCTCTCCTCTCCCCCCTCTTCCCTCTCCCCCCTCTCCTCCCTCCCCCCCCTCTCTCTCCCCTCGTTTTCTCCCACCCTCCCCTCCATCCCCTCCCCCACCATTCCTCCCCTAAACCCCCCTCCCCTCCACACACCCTACCCTCTTCCCTCCACCCTCCCTCCCTCCCCCTCCCTACCTCTCCCCCTCCCCTCTCAGCACACCCTCTCTCCCCCTCTCCTCTCTCCCCCCTCCCTCTCTCCCCCTCCCTCCCCCCCTCTCCTCCCCCTCTCTCCTCCCCCCTCACCCTCACCCCCCTCTCAGCACCCCCTCTCTCTCCCCCTCACTCTCAACATCTCTCTCTCCTCCCCTCCTCCCCCACCTTTCCCCCCTCACCCACCCTCCCTCTTCCCCTCCTCTCCACCCCCCTCTCCCTCTTGCCCTTCTCTCTGTGTCTCTGTCTCTCTCTCTGTCTCTGCCCCTTCTCTCTCTGCCCTCACTCTCTACCCCCCCCCCCCCCCCTCTAGGTGTGACTGCAAGTTGGGGGCTATGCGTCAGTAGATAGGGTGGTTATGGGATAAAAGGAGCAAATTAATAATATTATAATAATATCAAGGGGGTAATTAGCGTGAGTGCGGGGGGGGCGATAGTTAGTGTGTGTGACGCTGCATGCCGCCTCCTACCCCCCCCCACAACCGCACGTTGGGGGAACAGACCCAATGGGTCTGCACTTGGTCTAGTCTATATTACTAAAAGTCTGTTCTTGACCACTTTTGGCCGTCTGTGCTGCAATTTCCGAGAGAACGCCGCCACCTACGGCCGTCATTTTTGGCCACCTCGCTCAGAGCCCCCCTCCGCCGCATGTGTGCCGAGGATTTTTCCCGTCGATGAAAAATGACAGAAATATTAATGTTTTTACAAAATTCACCATTCTCTCTGCTGCCCCTGCTGGAGGGAGGGGGAGGGACTATAAAACCAGGAAGTGGTGTGCCTCAATTAGTCTCTGCAAGATGGAGCTCTGTCAATTAGTCTCTGTCACTCTGAGCTCTGAATTACACTGAACAAATGTCTACATCACTGTGAGTACCCTTAATGTGGTTTGAAAATGAATATATGGTTAGTTTGAAGTAAAAAAGCACTGCCTGCAAATGGTTGTTTGGGTTTGGGTTGAAGTAAAAAGGCACTCTCTCTCTCTCCCCACCTCTCTCTCTCCCTACCCCTCTCTCTTTCTCTCTCTCTCTCCCCCGTCTCTCTCCGCTCCTCTCTCCTCTCCCCCCCTCTCCTCTTCTCCCCCCCTCTCCTCTTCTCACCCCCTCCTCTTCTCCCCCCCCTCCTCTTCTCCCCCC
The DNA here is from genome assembly GCF_010909765.2 of Amblyraja radiata. Lineage (NCBI taxonomy): Eukaryota > Metazoa > Chordata > Chondrichthyes > Rajiformes > Rajidae > Amblyraja > Amblyraja radiata. The sequence goes on along the minus strand of NC_045957.1, from coordinate 99,828,696 downwards.
TCTCCTCTTCTCCCCCCCCCCTTCTCCCCTCTCCTCTTCTCCCCCCCTCTTCTTCTCCCCCCCCCCCTTCTTCCCCCCCTCCTCTCCTCTTCTTTCCCCCCCCTCTTCTCCCCCTCTCTCCTCTTCTCCCCCCTCTCCTCTTCTCCCCCCTCTCCTCTTCTCTCCCCCCCTCTCCTCTTCTCCCCCCCCTCTCCTCTTCCCCCCCCTCTCCTCTTCTCCCCCCCCTCTCCTCTTCTCTCCCCCCCCCTCTCCTCTTCTCCCCCCCTCTCCTCTTCCCCCCCCTCCTCTTCTCCCCCCCCCCTCTCCTCTCCTTCCCCCTCTCCTCTTCTCCCCCTCTCCTCTTCTCCCCCCTCCTCTCCTCTTCTCCCCCCCCTCTCCTCTTCTCCCCCTCCTCTCCTCTTCTCCCCCCCTCTCCTCTTCCCTCCCCCCCCCTCTCGCTCTTCTCCCCCCCTCTCCTCTTCTCCCCCCCTCTCCTCTTCTCCGCCCCTCTCCTCTTCTCCCCCCTCTCCTCTTCTCCCCCCCTGCTCCTCTTCCCCCCCCTCTCCTCTTCTCCCCCCCTCATCCTCTTCTGCTCCCCCCCTCTCCTCTTCTCCCCCCCCTCCTCTTCTCGCCCCCCCCCTCGTCTTCTCCATCCCCCCCTCTCCTCTTCTCCCCCCTCACCTCTCCACCCCCTCTCCTCCTTCTCCCCCTCTCCTCTATCTCCCCCTCCTCTCTCTCTTCTCCCCTCTCCCTCTCCTCTTCTCCCCCTCCTCTCCTCTTCTCCCCCCCTCTCCTCTTCTCCCCCCCTCTCCTCTCCTCTCCTTCCCCCTCTCCTCTCCTTCCCCCTCCTCTCCTTCCCCCTCTCCTCTCCTCTCCCCCCTCTCCTCTCCTCTCCCCCCTCTCCTCTCCTCCTGCCCTCTCTCTCCCCTCTTTTTCTCCCCTCCTCCCCTCCATCCCCTCCCCCACCGTCCCTCCCCTAAACCCCCCTCCCCTCCACACATCCCTCCACCCTCCCCCTCCCTGCTCCCCACCTCTCCCCCTCCCCTCACCTCACCCCCCTCTCAGCACACCCTCTCTCTCCCCCCTCTCTCCCCTCTCTCCTCCCCCTCTCTCTCTCTCTCACGCCTCCTCCCCTCCATCCCACCCCTAAACCCCCTCCCCTCCACACCCCCTACCCTCTTTCCTCCACCCTCCCTCCCCCTCCCTGCTCCCCACCTCTCCCCCTCACCTCCCTCTCTCTCCCCCTCACTCTCACCATCTCTCTCCTCCCCTCCTCCCCCACCTTTCCCCCCACCCATCCTCCCTCTTCTCCTCCTCCCCACCCCCCTATCCCTCTTGCCCCTCTGTGTGTGTGTGTGTCTCTCTCTCTGTCTCTGCCCCTTCTCTCTCTTCCCTCACTCTCTACCCCCCTACCCCCCCCCCCCCCACCTCTCTCTAGATGTGACTGCAAGTTGGGGTCTATGCGTCAGTAGATAGGGTGGTTATGGGTAAAAGGAGCAAATTAATAATATTAATATAATATCAAGGGGGGTAATTAGCATGAGTGCGGGGGGGGGGGGTAGTTAATGTGTGTAACGCTGCATGCCGCCTCACCCCCCCACAACCGCACGTTGGGGGAACAGACCCAACGGGTCTGCACTTGGTCTAGTTCCCTCTTAAATATAGCCAATGAACTGGCCTCAACTACCTTCTGTGGCAGAGAATTCCACAGATTCATCACTCTCTGTGTAAAAAATGATTTTCTCATCTCGGTCCTAAAAGACTTCCCTCTTATCCTTAAACTGTGACCCCTTGTTCTGGACTTCCCCAACATCGGGAATAATCTTCCTGCATCTAGCCTGTCCAACCCCTAATTTTGTAAGTTTCTATAAGATCCCCCCTCAATCTTCTAAATTCTAGCAATTACAAGCCGAGTCTATCCAGTCTTTCTTCATAGATGGCAAAAGAAGTGCAGTGGCAAAGCCAAAGAGGCTCAGTGATAGGATTCCGGAAGTGGTAAAAATAATGAGGCGCCAAAACTTTGCCAATCATTTCTCTTTAAAAAAAAAAACCCCAAGCCAATCTTTGAAGCAAGTTATGTCCACTTCACCTCTATTTCTATCCATTTGCCTACCTGTTTTACTTTCATCTTTTTTGACAATAAAACAAAAACAAGTTCTGGTTATTATAATAGCAATTAGCGCCACAATACAAATCTAACAAATGGGCATTTGTTCATTTCTTTTCCTGAAGAAAAAGTTGAGAATATTTCTGAATAGCAAGTGTATGTGCAGAATTTTCAACACACGAAAGATTATTTTTTTTTTCCCCCATTAAAGGCAATTCCATTGTCCAGTACTAAAGAAAAAAAAAATTCATATCTACCTAAATAAATTATCTTACTTAGGCAATTCTTTTCAATGTGCCACTGTGGAATAACAATAAGCAATAATTTCAAAAAACACCAAATATTGGAAAAATTTAAATATTAACAATATGACCACCACACCACAAGAAATGTAGATTTTTACTTCGTGGTAGTTGAAAATAGAATTAATATGTATCAACAGTCATGGCAGCTTCGCACGAAATCAGATCATCAAGAACAAAAACAGTTTGTCCATTTCAACGTTGCAAACGTTGAAGTATTGGTATCCTTTGCTTCGGTACACAGTACAAAGTATTTATTAATGTTTCTTTATAATATAAGCATAGAATATCGTGGGAGGAAAGAGAGGCAAAGACAGTTCACCAATAGTATTTGTTTCCCTCTCCCTGGTAAATGTGTTACCAAAATGATGCCAGCAGTATTTCAGACCACTATTTTGGTATTAAAGATCTCTCACCCATATACAAATTGGCATATTTAGCATGTAATTTTACTTTTGTTCCCACCAATGCTAAAGGGAGCTGTGGTATTTTATCTATTCACATTAGGTTCCATAAATACAAATATTACAAAAATATTAAACACTTGTCATTTATGCCGTATATATATATATACGGCATAAATAATGCATGTTGGCTGCAATTTAAAGGCAGGACCCCAGGATATCAAAGTACTTTATTGTCAATGAAATACATTGTGATGAGCAGTATCTTGGAAAAGTGGCAATGATCAATAGATTACTTCCATTGATATAAACAGATGTAAAATTATTAGTCAGGGTATTAGGAATATCTTTGAACTTGTGTCATGGGATCATTTACATACGGAACATACGGAAACTAGTTTTAAGATCTAATCATGAAGCCTCACGTAACACAGCACTGCCCAAATGCTGTATTAATTGCAGTCTAGAACTTTACACTCAAGATTCTGGTTTTGGGTTTAAACCCAAAATTCTCAAATTAAGAGGGAAAGCCGCTATGAACAATTGAAATTGCAGCAATCATAAAGTGTCCAATTCTGTAGATACAGATTCAATAAAGATGCAAACTATTCTGGACAGAGCGATTATCATCCATCTGAACACTCTCATCTTGCTTTGTGTGTGCATGCACCACTCTAAATTTGCGCTGCATTTACAGTATTTTGTCCATGTATCAGACAAAATACTGCAAATGCATCGCAAATTTAGAATTTCTAGGTACACTGTGGACCAACCGATTCAAATTTAGCAAATCAAAATCGTTTGAGGTATAATAAATTTGAGGTACAGTGAAACATTTGATAATTTATTTCCAGCTTTCTAGACAATTGAGTTGTAATGGAATCATAGGAAAAACTGACGAGAATTTGTTGACCAACGGTGTGACTGAGCTCATTAATTACCTTGCCACTAATATCATTATGTTGCTTTGGAAGCTCTGCAATTTCATTAGTTCATGTCATCATGGAGTATTGGTAGCTCCAAGCTAGTTTCATTACTTATGCAAAGTAGTCACATTAAGCAACACAGACATGTTGGATTTAAAAAGAGGAGGTGGTGTATCCTATTAAAATTGTAATAGAATGTTTAATGAGTCCTGCAATAAAGAACAATGCAACAATTAATGAATGCGTCAAATTATTCTTACCAGCTGTGAGCAAAAGTATTTCTGATGTGCAATAACTATTTCTTCATCTCGTGTTCGGCAACTGTAGAATCTTGCTAAAGCCGTTACATAAATACTGTAGGAGATGTTAAGCTCTTTTGTATGCGGCTTTTTATTTTTGCATGTTAAACAGTTATTTTATGAAGGAGTATTAACTTATTCTTCAATTTTGATTAAATAGCAAAGGTCGGCATAACTTTGAGTACGTGATGGAGCAAAAGATCTGAAACGGATGCCAATCCTAAAAATCTATCTTTGCAGGATGCAAGAAATATATCCCCTTTTTTAGATGCGCAAATGCAATTTGAAAAAGTGACCTTAGAATGGTTATTAAATGTAACTCATTTTAAATAGATTTAAGGCCAGTCATTCTACATGCATGAGCCTGTATTTTAGTTTACAAGTGATCCCAGAGCACAATAACGACTGCTTTGTTGAAGCACGGACCATGTCGATCTGTTTCTCTGCAAAATCTACATACAATTGTGAGCTCATACAATTCAAGTAGACGTTAAGGCATTTGATAAGGTTCCTCATGGTAGGCTGACCTCGGAGATTAAGATGGATAGGAATTGCTGGTCTTAATTCAGAACTGAGCTACCCATAGAAGACAAAGGATAGTGGTGGAAGGGTGTTATTCTGGCTGGCGGTTGTGACCACTGGATCAGTGTTGGGATCTCTGTTGTTTATGACATATATAAATAACAATGATGAAAATGTAGTTTGGTTGATTAGTAAGTTTGTAAGAAAACACGAAGATTGGGAGTTGCAAACAGTGAAGAAGCTGTCTAAAGGGCCTGTCCCATTTGGGCATTATTTGCGCGTCATTTACCGGACATCATTTACGCTTCACGACGCACGACGTGACATCATTTACGCGTGACGTGCACGTGACGCGCGCATGGCGCGTGGTGAGATGTGGTGGCGTAGGCAGTGAAGCGCAGTTGTGCGCGGCACCCCAGGATTTTGGGATTCACAAAATCTTTGCGCGCCACCTGCGTGACGCGCAAATGACACCTAAGTGGGCCAGGCCCTTTAGGTTACAGAAGGATACAGAACAGTTACAGAAATGGGCAGAGAAATGGGCAGATGTAGTTTAAACTAGGCAAGTGTGAGGTGTTGCACTTTGCAAGGTCAAATGCCATAGGAACATATACACAGTGGCGGACCTACATTTTTGGGGCCCTGAAGCTTGAACTGTTATGGGGGCCCCATCGCGACCAGCAACGAGGTCTGGGTAACCATTGTTATATTCTTCAATGGGGTTGTTCCACGACTGTTCACCCACACATTTTAATTTCTGTCATAAATGTTAATAGTGTTTTAAATTATTTATATTTATTTTGTATTAATAAATATCTAGAATGGAACATCCTTAATTTGAAAGTTTTTTCATTTACGGCAAGCTTACATGATAATAACCTTTAAATTTTTATTTTAACTATTATTTTGTATTGAATTACACTATATATATATATATATATATAGCCGGTGGGATGGGGCACACGCACGTGACGTGAACGTCGAGTCCGAGCCGCGCCCCCCTCCGCCCGCGGCGGCCGCAGCCCCACCCCGCAGGGGCGGGAGAGAGGTGGCGATTAGTTCAGGCGGGGATTATGTGTGAGGTGGGAGGTTTAGTCGAGGCGAGGTTTAGTGAGTTGAGGTTTAAGTGTGAGGTGAAGTTTCGTCGAGGCGAGCGGCTTAGTCGAGGTGAAAAATCAGATTCATTTCGAGGGGAAAAAAAAAATCGATATTACGCTTTAAATCGGAAGAATATCTGGAGTAAAGTCGCTTCTGAGGCCCCTCCAGCATTTTGCAGTGTACTCTCTTGTCAGACCATGACCATTGTATTTAACATATTCAATTGATAAAAATATTGATTGAATAATGCATTGCTACCCATCTGCAGGTTCACTTTACTTCCGAGTTATCAAATTTTTATTGTGTGTTTTTTGCTTGGAGAGGAGTGCAAGCCTACATCCTATGCTATTGCTGATTTAAATCCGCTGGCGACTGTCAAGTTGCCGGCAGTCGCCTGAAAAACCGGCAACTGGAATGGCGACTAACAGACACACAGACACACAGACCTTTCTTCACCAGCCCGTTATGTAGGCGGGGGACAGGGCTAGCAGGGGGAGCGTTGTCTGAGTGAAATTCATACGGTGCAAAGCCAAGATGATACAGACACACACCGCGATGAACAGGAAGGATGGCGCTGTAATTAAGACGGCTTAAGCACAGTGTACGGTGTCCTTTAAAAGAGGGGGGGTGAGAGGGGGGGAGGAGGGAGAAGGAGTGGAGACAACTTTTAAGAAGCCAGAGACACACGGCTGTGAAGCTTGGCAGACATTTAACATTACCGGTCGGTTAACTTTGGTTCAGAAAACTACTGCTTACGTTTTTTTCCCCCAAAGAGCCAATGAAATTCACCGTTCAGCACCGGCTACAACCTACGAGAACCTTTGACCTCCTGGCGACCCACCTATGGCACGAGAATCCTCGCTACTCTCCATGGCGGCGACCATATTGAGGCCGCGACTAGTTCCCAGAATGCAGGAACTCCTCACGACCATGAAGGCAACTCCCCGGCAACCACCCACGAACATGTGGCGACCATGTGGTGACTGCATAGTCTCCTGCAGCCACCTAAATAGTCGCCTAAGTGGGACAGGCCCATAAGGGGTAGAAACAACCACTTTTTGCATATTCTAAGCTTGTGATTTTGCTTAACAAGGTCCAAATGAAACTCCTGTGTTGGTTATGAATAACAAGTCCTGCAGGAAGAAGAACAAAGTGCAGTAAGTCTGGTATTCCCTATTAATTACTCTTTATCGTCTAGATTTTGAACCTGACCAGGATATATAATTGAAAGCTATCAAGCAGAATAAACCTTTGCTTTAGGTTAAGGCAATAATTGGTGTAAGCAAATCAGGACAGTTAATGGCTCATAAACTAATTATTTCCTGATTTTTCTCCCAGGTATCTGAAGGGCATGCCATAAATTAGATTACTTAAAATCATTTATGATAAGATCTATTAGGGCCAAACATTTGGGCAAGTCAGTTACAAGATGACATAACTTGCGATCGATGTTTGAAATGGAAACAATCTAATTGTGATGGATATGATAACTAAATACCTCAAACAACATTCCATGAAAAAACTGATGCTTAATCTATTGGTCTTGATTAATTAATTATGGAGTACTGGAATTCTTCCTTGCCAGGGACAGTCTAAAATCTTAACAGATTGGATGTGTAAAAGGAACTGCAGATGCTGGTTTTAACTGAAGATAAGACACAAAAAGCTGAAGTAATTCAGCGGGACTGGCAGCATCTCTGGAGACCCAAGGGTCTCGACCCGAAACGTCACCCATTCCTCCTGAGTTACTCCAGCTTTTTGGGTCCATTAACAGATTAGGTGTTGATTTTAAGTCACCAATGCCATTTTCCAACATCACACACCAGACAAGTTCCTGTAGCTCTGATAGCTAAATGAGAAATCCACACCCATTCAACATACCAACCCTATTTCCTACTATCGTGAAAGTTTGTTCAGAAGTGTCCCACAGTTTGGGAAAGGTTTAATTAGCCATTCCAAGGGTTCTGACAATTAATTCCTTCTGTTGCTGTTCACAAGATGTTGATGCAATGGTGGAGTTTGTGCTGATAATGGAGCATAGATTGAAAAGTAGAAAGACCTGGCACAATGGTCAAGGTTGGGGAGAGAAGAGCACTCAAACAGGATATATCCTTGACAGGTGAATAAGGAGAAATTATAACAAATTCAACAACTCCAAACTGCCATCACTTCATAGAAAATGTCTGTGACAAAAATTTGGAACCTCAATTTTGAGTCACAGCAAGGAAAGCGTTATTTTTTTTTGAGGAGGTGACTAGAAAAATTACTGAAAGCAGAGCAGCAGACATGGTTTACATGGATCTTAGTAAGGCTTTTGACCATGGTCCTCATATTGGGCTGGCCCAAAATGTTAAGGCATGCAAGATTTGAGGCCTCTTGGCAAACTAGATCCAAAATTGGCTTGGTAACAGGAGGCAAAGGGTCATGGTGGATGAGTGTGTTTCTGATTGGAAGGCTGTGACAAGTGGTGTACCTCAGGGATCTGTGATAGGACCTCAGTTGTTTGTGTATAAATTACCTGGATGCAAATGTAGGTGGAATGATTATTAAGTTTGCAGGCAGCATAAAGATTGGCAGAGTCATAGACAGCAACATAAATTGTGGAGTGGTGGGCGCCTAGAATACACTGTTCTTGGTGGTGGTGGAGGCAGATATGACTGTCGTGTTTAATAGTGACATGAAAGTGCAGAGAATTGAAGGATATGAATCATGTACAGGCAGATGAGGTTAGTTTAACTAGGCATCATGCTTGGCACAAACATTGTGGGCCAAAGAGTCCGTTCCTGTTCCTGTGCTGTACTATTCTACCTTCAGTGGTCCAAGTGTGAGGTAATGCACCTTGGGAGGTCAAATTATGGTAGGATATATAGAGTAGACCTTATAAGCATTGATGTTGACAGAGACCTTGTTGTGGTCCATGTCCATAGTTCCCTGAAAGTGGTGACACGGATAGATAAGGTAGTGAAAATGATATTTGGCATGTTTACCTTGGTAGGCGAACAACCTCTTCCCATAGATGGTGATGAGTATAGGGAATGAGTTGCCAGAGGATGCAGTTGAGGAAGGTACTATAACAACGTGCTGGAGTAACTCTTGAGAACGTTGATAGGCATTGTTTTGCGTCGAAACCCTTCTTCAGTCGAACCTGCAGAGTTACTCAAGCATTTTTTTGTCACTAACGTGTTCTTGGATTGGAGGCTGGCTTTATTCTCATTGAAATATCGAAGGATGAGGGGTGACCTTATGGAGATTATGGAGATTTATAAAATTATGAAGTGCATAAATAGGATAGATAGTTAAAACCTTTTTTTAGAGAGCAAGGGAAATCTGGAACTAGAGAGCACAGGATTTAGATGAGAGGGTGGAATTTAATGGGTATCTGAGCGGTAGGTTTTTCCACAAAGAGTGGTGAATATCTGGAATGAGCTGCCAGAGGTGCTAAGAGGCAGATATAATTACAATGTGTAAAAGACATTTGGACAGGTATGATAGAGAATGAGCAGAAGGATGCCACAGACAGATGTGGAGGCCAAGTCAATGGATATTTTTAACGAGAGATTGACAGATTCTTGATTAGTAAGTTTGTCACGGGTTACGGGGAGAAGGCAGGAGATGGGGTTGAGAGGGAAAGATAGATCAGCCATGATTGAATGGACTAATTCTGCTCTTAGAATTTATGAAGGATGCAGACCTAATGTAATCAAATGGGATTAGCACAAATAGACAGCATGGTACGCATAGACAAGGTGGTCTGAAAGGGCCTGTTTCTGTTCTGTATTATTCTCCGATCATCCAATTAATCATGATTCTTAGTTTTAATGTTTCTGGCTCATCAAGCAGCTGCTGTAAATATAAGCAGTCTGCAATGCACTGCCTTTCCTAATCATTGCCATAATCTAAAGCAGAATTGTACCGCCTGGTAGCCACTAAATTTTGTCATTCAATACTGCATTCAAGGTCTGTTTCTAAACAAACAATAAAAAGTAATTAATGGGGAACAGCACACTTATTACTCTTTGTTCTCCTTCCCAGTACTTTTTACTCGTGGTCAACAACAAAAAACAGTCTGACCTTCCCTCGTCAAGGGTAATTCCCTCATGCCAGACACAAGCAGGAGTAAATGTTTCTCCATGTTGCAGGGTGCCACTGATTGCGCATGTTGATCTGTTTGCTCATTAGTCAAGCTCTGCTGTCTAATGGGTGACGGAGATTCCTAGCTTGGTGCAGACATTTCTGACCTACGATAAGGACCATGCTACCAAATTAAACATTACACAATGAGCTTGTATCACCCCTCTTCTGAAGGAGCAGCACAACACCCAACAGGCATGATCTGTGCATTTTGGGATAAATCCCTGGCCACACCTATCAAGCAAAAAATGTGCAACAACTTAAACCAAAAACAAAGAAGGATAAAGTGTTAATTGTCCTTTTTCACTTGACCATTAACCAATGAATGGGTTGTGACCCCATCAAACCTCATTATTCATTATAGTGCCACACTCTTTACTTTTCCCCGTTTACCAACATCACTTGTACTGTTTCAGGCAGCAGAAAGGTAATTAAAACATGAGAACATGCACCATCAAATTCAGCTTTATAACTTAATTCATAAATACGTTCAAAATGAAACTGATCATTTGTGTGCCTTTCCACAATAACTGTATTCCATGTGCCTTTACCCTTGCTAATATCCCCAGTGACTGTAGCATGGAGGGTGGAAGATTTCTCCATCGAGGAAGCTTGTCTGTTTGTTGTGTACAATTACGAGCAACAATGCATCCTGATCCACAATCTTATGAATCATTACTAAGATCCACATGGAGTTTCTAGTCATGTGAGAGTGCTGCTGTGGGGAGAAGATGGACCAAACACCATACTAGACTCCCACAGAACAGTAACATGCATTTTAGTATCACTCACATCAATAGAAAGTTGTGCCCCAACAAAGGCTTCTTTAGTTTCACAATATTTTCATGTAATCAAGGTTAGAAAGTCAACTAGCAAGATTCTCTGGATCAAATCAATATATCAAAGCACATTGTTTTTAGAATTGTGGAAACAAAGAACTGCCGATGCTGGTTAATACACAAAAGGGCACAAAGTGCTAGTGACTCAGCAGGTCAGGCAGCATCTCTTTAGCACTTTGTGTCCTTTTAAAAAAAATGTTCAGTGGCTTTTGTAGTACACGTGGACAGCAAAACACAGTTAACAAGGCAAAGCTATGGACCGTCAAGTATCATATCTCAAATGCCGTCAATTGTCATGTTACAATTACCATCTGGGAAAATATTAACTGTGGGGGTGGCACAGTGGCACATCTGCTGTCTCGCAGAACCTGACCTCGAGCACATTCTGCATGGAATTGCACATTCTCCCCATGACCACGTGGGTTTCCTCCAGGTGCTCTGGCTTCCTCCCACTTCCCAAAGACGTGCGGAATTGTAGATTAATTGGCCGCTGTAATTGCCCCTGGTGTGCAGGGAGTGCATGCGAAAGTGGGATGACATGCACTAGTGTGAATCAGGAATCAATAGTCAGCATGGACTTAGTGGGTCAAAGGGCCTGCTTTCATGCTGTACCTCTAAACAAACTTCCTCTTTCACTCTCAAATCAACTTTGATTTTAATTTCTTGTTTCCAGCATCTGTAGTATTTTCATATTAAATCATACAGAGGTGGAGCAGTCTAGATTTACAAAGAACCCTTAGCATATACATCATGAATTATTCATGTTTAACAATTTTTCGCTTGTTGATCAGAGATGGAGTAATGCAATGGCTACATTTCTCTGGATGATTTATGCCCAAATAATTTTATTTTATGACTAGTTTGAAGAGTAGCCACAGCAGGAAAGTAAACAACTTACAATGCCCTTCATAATGTTTGGGACAAAGACCCATCATTTATATATTTGCCTCTGTACTCCACAATATGAGATCTGTAATAGAAAAAAATACATGTGGTTAAAGTGCACATTGTCAGATTTTATTAAAGGCCATTTTGATACATTTTGATTTCACCATGCAGAAATTACAGCTGTGTTTATACACAGTCCCCCCATTTCAGGGCACCATAATGTTTGGGACACATGGCTTCACAGGCGTTTGTAATTGCTCAGGTGTGTTTAATTGCTTCCTTAATGCAGATATAAGAGAGATCTCAGCACCTAGTCTTTCCTCCATTCTTTCCATCACCTTTGGAAACTTTTATTGCTGTTTATCAACATGAGGACCAAAGTTATGCTAATGAAACTCAATGACGCCATTATGAGAATGAGAAACAAGAATAAAACTGTTAGAGACATCAGCCAAACCTTCGGCTTACCAAAATCAACTGTTTGGAACATCATTAAGAAGAAAGAGAGCACTGGTGACCTTACTAATCGCAAAGGGACTGGCAGGAAGACCTCCACAGCTGATGACAGAAGAATTCGCTCTATAATAAAGAAAAATTCCCAAACACCTGTCTGACAGATCAGAAACACTCTTCAGAAGTCAGGTGTGGATTTGTCAATGACCACTGTCCGCTGAAGACTTCATGAACAGAAATACAGAGGCTGCACTGCAAGATGCAAACCACTGGTTAGCCGCAAAAATAGGATGGCCAGGTTACAGTTTGCCAAGAAGTACTTAAAAGGGCAACCACAGCTCTGGAAATAGGTCTTGTGGACAGATGAGACAAAGATTAACATATCAGAGTGATGGCAAGAGCAAAGTATCGAGGAGAGAAGGAACTGCCCAAGATCCAAAGCATACCACTTTATCTGGGAAACACGGTGGTGGGGGTGTTATGGCCTGGGCATGTATGGCTGCTGAAGGTACTGGCTCACTTATCTCCATTGATGATACAACTGTTGATGTCAGTAGCATAATGAATTCTGAAGTGTTTAGACACATCCTATCTGCTCAAGTTCAAACAAATGCTTCAAAACTGATTAGCTGGCGGTTCATTCTACAGCAAGACAATGATCCCAAACATACTGCTAAAGCAACAAAGAAGTTTATCAAAGCTAAAAAATGGTCAATTCTTGAGTGGCCAAGTCAATCACCTGATCTGAACCCAATTGAGCATGCCTTTTATATGCTGAAGAAAACTGGAGTGTACTAGCGTAAAAAAACAAGCATAAGCTACAGGCCTGGCAGAGAAGACACCCAGCAACTGGTGATGTCCATGAATCACAGACTTCAAGCAGTCATTGCATGCAAAAGATATGCAACAAAATACGAAACATGACTACTTTCATTTACATGACATTGCTGTGTACCAATCATTATGGTGCGCTGAAATGGGGGGGGACTATGTATAAACACTGCTGTAATTTCTACATGGTGAAACCAAATGTATAAAAATGGACTTTATTAAAATCTGACAATGTGCACTTTAACCACATGTGATTTTTTTTTATTATACAAATCTCAAATTGTGGAGTACAGAGGCAAATAAATAAATGATGGGTCTTTGTCCCAAACATTATGGAGGGCACTGTAGATGACAAGATAATGGCACAAGTTTCTTTTCAGTATTATGTATCTTAACTGAGGAAACAGAGACGAAAAGATGAAGAAGGAAATCCAGAGCCTGAAGGCACGGATGCCATGGACGAACTGATTAAGTTGAGAATGCACAGCACAAATCTCCGAGGATTGTAGGCTCGGAGAAGGTTACAAAGAGCAAAAGGCACAAGCTCCTTGCTGGACTGCCATATGGAAAATTGACCTCTCAAATATGGACAACAAGTTAATGAATACCCTGGGTTACGTCCCAAACATTATGCAGGAAACTGTACAACTGTAGAAATGAACAAAATACCATTTTATCAAAATTCTTCAATCTAGGCAGATTTGTCTGAAAAGTTAAAGTACCAATATCATTCTATAACTGCCTCATTTAATGTCACAGATTGCATCTGAACACTTTGAATGCAGTTTGTGAATGGATAGAACTTATCATCAGGTCACACATTGTTTAATTAAAGCGATCCAACAATAATACTTACATTTTTGTTTATTTGATAATTCAACTTAAGAAAGCATTTCAGATCAGCAGGTTAATGCTAGCTCTTTGGAGCAAATCTTTCACCCCACAGCTCCAACTAATTCTCCTACACATGCCTGGTAACACTCCCTGATTCTCTCACCAGCCACCTCCATTCGGGGCAATTTACAATAGTCAACTAGCCTAACAATCAGCATGTATTAGGATGTGGGGATACATTTGATCACATGGAAAAAAACTCCACAAATTCCACACAAACAAAAGTCTAGGCAAGAATTGATCCCTGGTAGCCAGAACTCTGGGAATGCTAAACAAGCTGCAGCAACAATATGACACCCAATACAAAGGAGATATCAAATAGATATATGTTCTTTAGAAAAATAGCCTGTGCGTGGTCATTGAACAACTTAACACTGAACCAGATAACAAATAACAAGATAAAGCACTTTCTCAAAAACACAATTACAAGAAGTATTTTGGGCCAACCTCTACAGATGCACTACAGAAAGCATTTTATCAGGATGCATCACAGCTTGGCTTGGGAACAAATCCATCCAAAATGGCAAGAAATTGCAGCGAATTGTGGACACAGCCCAAGCCATCACACAAACCAGCCTCCCTTCATTGACACCATTTATGCCTCGTGTTGCCTCGCCAAGGCCAGCATCATAATCAAGGATGAGTCACACCCTGACCACTCTCTCTTCTCCCCTCTCCCATCAGGCAAAAGGTATAGAAGTGTGAAAACGCACACCTCCAGATTCAGGGACAGTTTCTTCCCAGCTGTTATAAGGCAACTGAATCATCCTACCACAACTAGAGAGCAGTCCTGAACTACTATCTACCTCATTGATGCCCCTCAGACTAACTTTGATCGGATATTACTGGCTTCACCTTGCACTAAACGTTATTCCCTTATCATGTATCCATACATTGTAAATGGCTTGATTGTAATCATGTATTGCCTTTCCTCTGACTGGTTAGCACGCAACAGCTTTTCACTGTACCTCGGTACACATGACAATAAACTAAACTGAAACAGTCCACTTCAAATGGATACATGCATTCTGATTCAAAAGCATATTATAATCAGATCTAAATAATATCCCTTACAGAATTTATGAAAAAAAATTGGATCAATCTGCTTTCAATGCACAATTCCAGTACCATTCTTATTAGGGACTGAAGAAGGGTCATGACCCGAAACGTCACCTATCCATGTCCTCCAGAGATGCTGCCTAACCCAATTAGTTACTCCAGCACTTTGCGACTTGTTTTAAGGAAATCTATCTTAAGGGCATTGGTAAACCAGCAGAGTTGTTAATGACAATTTGGCAGCTGTTTGGTCGTCACTTAATTCCTGATAAATTGAATTCAAATTTCTTTGTTACCAATGAAGGATTTGAATTCCTGTTCATTAGGTCCGGAGTTTAAATTTCTAATTGCAAATTTAACCACTGTGCTATCACATTTTATCATTATTGATGTTACCATGAACACCATCCTAATTTATGCTCTTTAATATAGTACCATGCTAATTTAGAAACATAGAAACATAGAAAATAGGTGCAGGAGGAGGCCATTCGGCCCTTCGAGCCAGCATCGCCATTCATTGTCATCATGGCTGATCGTCCCCAATCAATAACCCGTGCCTGCCTTCTCCCCATATCCCTTGATTCCACTAGCCCCTAGAGCTCTAATTCTCTCTTAAATCCAGTGATTTGGCCTCCACTGCCCTCTGTGGCAGGGAATTCCACAAATTCACAACTCTCTGGGTGAAAACGTTTTTTCTCACCTCAGTCTTAAATGACCTCCCCTTTATTCTAAGACTGTGGCCCCTGGTTCTGGACTCGCCCAACATTGGGAACATTTTTCCTGCATCTAGCTTGTCCAGTCCTTTTATAATTTTACATGTTTCTATAAGATCCCCCTCATCATTCTAAACTCCAGTGAATACAAGCCTAGTCTTTTCAATCTTTCCTCATATGACAGTCCCGCCATCCCAGGGATCAATCTCGTTTATCCCACTTGGGCAAAGATCGTTGCCCTCCCTCCCTTCAGAATATTTTTATTTCTCAATTACTTGACTTAAACATTCTTTCAATAGATTTTTAATGAAACTTTTTTTTTTAAACTCAGTGCACAACAGGCTAGCTCATTGCATTTTCTTTTCAGTAATTCTGCCTTGATTAAAATCTTTCACATTCCAACTTATCGGTCCCTGATTCAAAGCAGGCAAAAACTCAAAGCATGCAGACATGTTGCGGCAGTTTCTCATTGATATCACACATGGCAGATCATTAAAACTACATTTTTTGAAAAATTGTTTGTGTGAGCTCCTCCTCCCACAACCTCCACCAACTCATCAAGTAGAAGCAACGTTTTGCATTCCACTAAACAACAATGACAAAGGTGGGAAGAATTAGCAGTGATATATCACCACATATGGCCACAAAACAGCGTACTATGTTTACATATCTGTTATGCAGCTGCAGGTAAGAATTTCATTGTTCTGTTTCAGGACATATGACAATAAACACACTTGTCTCTTGAAAGCATGCTAATCAGGTTCAATGGCCACTGCAATAATACATATAACAGTACAGCACAAGAACAAGTCCTCCGGCCCACAATGCAAATCATGATGCCAAGACCAACTCTTATCTGCCTGCATATAATCCATATCCCTCCATTCCCTACACATTCATGTGCCTATGCAGGAGTCTCTTAAATGCCATTGTCATATGTGCTTCCATCACCAGCCCCAGCAGCGTATTCTAGGCACTCTCTTTAAAAAACTTGCCCTGCACATATCCTTCAAACTTTGCTCCTCTCACTTTAAAGCTATGTCCTCTAGCATTTGAAATGTTCAACCTGAGAAAAAAGATTCTGACTGTCTACCCTATCTATGCCTCTCATGAATTTTATGTACTCCCCTCAGATCTCCCCTCCAATATTCCAGATAAAACAATTCAAGTCTATCCAGCCTCTCACTGTATCTAATCTCCTAACCCAGGCATCATTCTGGTAAACCTCCTCTGAACCCTTTCCAAAACGTCCACATTCTTTCTGTAATGGGGCGACCAGAACTGCATGGAAAAGTCTGAAAGCTGCCCAACCAAAGTCCTATAAAGCTACATCATGACTTCCTGACTCTTAAACTCAATGGCCCAATGATGGCATGCATACCGTATGCCTTCTTTTACCACTCTATTTACTCGTATCGACACATTCAGGTCATTTTGGAATTGGACCCCATGTTCCCTCTGTACATCAATGCTGTTAAGGGTCATGCCATTAATTGTATATTTTCCTCTTACATTCAACTTTCCAAACTGCAACTCCTCACACTTGCTCGGATTAAAAGGCAGCTGCCATTTCTCCACGAATAAAAAGCAAAAGGGATAACAACCAGAGAAGCTTGTCAATGTGTTGATTGAGGGCTATTACAGTCATAGACAAAGTGAGAACCATGGGCCTGATATCGACAAGGAATCCCTTACATCCACCTCACATGACAGACCTCTTCCTGCCCCCATAAAGTTTGCTCAGACTAAATTAAGTGTCCTAGTGCAATATGGTTAAAGTACCTGAAACCCACAATTCCTAACAGAACACTCTTTCAGTAAATTTGCAACTTTGAGAAGGAACAGAGAAAACAAAATCTGAAGGCAAAAATCAATAATCTTTCTATTTTAAAAGTAGCCATCTAAATGCACACTCTGGCATCCAAAGCACCTCACTGTGACGTCAATGCGAGAAAATTAACCCGAATTCTCGTCCTTTCACAGTGCTATGGGCAACGTCTTCCCAATATGTCAATTAGATGCCTTCGATAAGTAAACAGAAATATGTTCATGTGATTATTTCTTTCTACAGCAAACTAATTTCAGGTCTGAGACATAAACTTGCCTCAGAGAAGTTCAGTGATATTTTGGACATGAATACATGAACATGTTACATACCAAAATAGACACTAGGTGCTGGAGTAACTCAGCGGGTCAGGCAGCATCTCTGGAGGGCATGAATAGGCGATATTTTGGGTTGAGACTCATCTTCAGACTGATTGTACTAGGAGGGAGAAAGCTGGAAGAGAGGTGAAGGCAGGATGCCAGGCAAGGGGATACAAATGAGGGGGTTTGTTTGGCAGATGCTTGGACAAAGGCCAAAGATGAAATGACAAACTGCTGTGAGATAAGGTGATAAGGAGAGAGAGGCATGAAATGTAAAACCAGAGGGAGGGGAAAAAGTCTCACAGGAACAGGGTCGAGAAGGGATTATGGGAGAAATGGGTGCACATCCAAATGGGGGGTGCAGGGAAGAGGGGGAGGGGGAAAAGGCGCGGGGGGGGGGGGGGGGGTGTTTGTTGGTTAGTTCCCTAAAATTGAAGAATTCAATAGTAATAGTAATAGGTTCTTTATTGTCATTATAACATGTAAACATGTACAACAAAATTAAAAATGCCAACCAGTCAGTGCACCATTCACACATTATCTAAAAGCTAACGATACGTAAAAGAGAAATATCTAAAATAAACAACTAAAATAAATAACATGAAAAAAAAAAGAATAAACACACAACCATACATTCTTCTGTCGATTGCACAATCCCTTTGGTATGTAGCGCACCTGCGCTCATTTGGTGGCTATATTAAGTGTAGTTATTGCTGTGGGATAAAAACTGTTTTTGAGTCTGTTTGTCCTTGTCCTCATTGATCTGTACCGTCTGCCTGACGGCAACAGTTCAAACAGGGAGTGTCCGGGGTGGGAAATGTCCTGTATAATGTTCTGGGATTTTTTGATGCAGCGGGAACTGTGTAGGTCCTCCAAGGTGAGGAGAGGGCAGCCGATAATCTTCTGGGCGTTGTCAATAGCCCTCTGGAGCGCTTTCCTCTTAGCCGCTGTGCAGCTGGTGTACCACACGCATACACAGTATATTAGGATGCTCTCTATGGAGCACCGATAAAAGGACAGCAGCAGTCTCTGGGTGATGTTGTTCTTCCTGAGCACCCTCAGGAAGTGCAGTCTCTGCTGGACCTTTTTCAGCAGCGCAGAGGTGTTCACGCTATATTCATACCATTGAGCAACACAACCGGAATTTGAAATGATGTTTCTCCTGTTTAGCAATGGGGGAGGCCCAGGACAGGATGGTTGCTATGGGAATGGGAGGTGGAGTAAAAATGGTATTTCCAGCTGGCCTGAAGGTCCCAACCCAAAACGTCACCTATCCATGTTCTTCAGAGATGCTACCTGACCCACTCAGTTACTCTAGCATCTGCAGTTCCTTGTGTCTATGTATTACTTGCCTGACTTTGTCCTGCCCCACCTCTCTTTCAGCTTTGTATTCAGAAGAACGGTCTTGACTCAAAACATCACCTATTCATGTCCTCCAGAGGTAATGCCTGACCCGCTGAATTACTGCAGCACCGTGTGTCTAGTTCTGTAAACCCAATATCTGCAGTCCCTTGGCTCTACAGTTTATAGATTAATTTCTGGCATGTTAAAATCATGTTAAATCTTGAAAATGTATTACAAATGGCAAATAAAGGCAATTAACATCTAGTGCATGTTATTTACATATGTTCTTGAATTAAAGGGCTCTTTCATTTTAACATGTCATGTAAAGATATCCCTCATCATCCAAGTGCTATTTAGAGATTGTGAGCGCAATCATGCTATGAAAAGGAAAGCCCTCTGACTGGTTGCTAAAATCAGATGAAAGATAGCTACATTCATAGAACAGATCTATTATGGATGAGTTACTGATATTAACTTTTTTTAAATTAGCCAACAACTATTCTGCTACAGATGTCATCATTAAGTCAGGACATTTTATAGTTTAGCAACAGTATACCAAATAGTTAAGGACCTCCTGTTCAGTATTAATCAAGCATGGCTGGAATGGTTTGTTGAACATCTCTCAGATGTACCTGTTAAACACTGCTATCATATCTGCTTCACCACTACCCCAGGCACTGAATTCCAGATACCCTACACTCTCTGTGTAAATAAAAAAAAGCCTAAAATCTCCTTTAAACTTTACTCTTCAAACCTTAAAGCTATTTCGTCTGGCGTTTGACATTTCTATCCTGGGAAAAAGATTCTGGTTGTTTGTCTCTCATGCCTCTCATAATTTTATAAACTACTATAAGGACACCCCTCAGCTTCTGACACTCCAGAGTCAAATCTCTCCTGAAAGCTAATACTGTCTAATCTAGGCAAAATCCTGTTGAACCTCTTCTGTACCCTCTCCTAAGCCTCCACATCCTCCTGTAATATGGTAACCAGAACTGCATACAATACTCCAAATGTGTGCTACGCCATAGTTTTATACAGCTACAACTGATTTCCTGACTTTTATACTCAGCATCCTGACTGATAAAAACAATTATGCCATGCACTGCCTTTACCATACTATCCATTTGTGTTTGCCACTTGCAGGGAGCAATGGGCTAGCATCGCAAGATCTCTACGTACAACGGCGATCTTAAAGGTCTTATCATTTACTGGGCATTTCCTCTTATATTTGACTTCTTAAAGTGCAACTTGTCACACCTGCCCGTAGTAATATCCACCTGCCACATTTCTCTCCATCTGCCACTCTCTTCTCACATTTCCAATTGGTCACATTCCTGCTGAAACTGATGTTCTTCTTCACTATCCACAAACACATGATGAAGGAACATTTCAAAGTGAGTGTGATCAAGAGCAGAAAAGGAACAGAAATGTGGTGACGCAAGAGACTGCAGATGCTGGAGTCGAGTAAAAAAACAAACTGGAGCAATTCAGCAGGTTGGGCAGCAACTATGGAGGGGAATAGAGAAATAACCATATAACCATATAACCATATAACAATTACAGCACGGAAACAGGCCATCTCGACCCTTCTAGTCCGTGCCGAACACGTATTCTCCCCTAGTCCCATATACCTGCGCTCACACCATAACCCTCCATTCCTTTCCCGTCCATATAACTATCCAATTTATTTTTAAATGATAAAAACGAACCTGCCTCCACCACCTTCACTGGAAGCTCATTCCACACAGCCACCACTCTCTGAGTAAAGAAGTTCCCCCTCATGTTACCCCTAAACTTCTGTCCCTTAATTCTCAAGTCATGTCCCCTTGTTTGAATCTTCCCTACTCTCAGTGGGAAAAGCTTATCCACGTCAACTCTGTCTATCCCTCTCATCATTTTAAAGACCTCTATCAAGTCACCCCTTAACCTTCTGCGCTCCAAAGAATAAAGCCCTAACTTGTTCAACCTTTCTCTGTAACTTAGTTTCTGAAACCCAGGCAAAATTCTAGTAAATCTCCTCTGTACTCTCTCTATTTTGCTGACATCCTTCCTATAATTAGGTGACCAAAATAGTACCCCATACTCCAGAATTGGCCTCACCAATGCCTTGTACAATTTTAACATTACATCCCAACTTCTATACTCAATGCTCTGATTTATAAAGGCCAGCACACCAAAAGCTTTCTTTACCACCCTATCTACATGAGATTCCACTTTCAAGGAACTGTGCACAGTTATTCCCAGATCCCTCTGTTCACCTGCATTCTTCAATTCCCTACCATTTACCATGTACGTCCTATTTTGATTTGTCCTGCCAAGAAGTAGCACCTCACACTTATCAGCATTAAACTCCATCTGCCATCTTTCAGTCCACTCTTCCAACTGGCATAAATCTCTCTGTAGACTTTGAAAATCTACTTCATTATCCACAACCCCACCTATCTTAGTATCATCTGCATACTTACTAATCCAATTTACCACACCATCATCCAGATCATTGATGTACATGACAAACAACAGTGGACCCAACACAGATCCCTGTGGCACCCCACTAGTCACTGGCCTCCAACCTGACAAACAACCATCCACCATTACTCTCTGGCATCTCCCATTCAGCCACTGTTGAATCCATCTTGCTACTCCACCATTAATACCCAACCATTGAACCTTCTTAACCAACCTTCCATGAGGAACCTTGTCAAAGGCCTTACTGAAGTCCATATATACAACATCCACTGCTTTACCCTCATCAATTTCCCGAGTAACCTCTTCAAAAAATTCAAGAAGATTAGTCAAACATGACCTTCCAGGCACAAATCCATGTTGACTGTTCCTAATCAGACCCTGTTTATCCAGATGCTTATATATATTATCTCTAAGTATCCTTTCCATTAATTTGCCCACCGCTGACGTCAAACTAACAGGTCTATAATTGCTAGGTTTACTCTTAGACCCCTTTTTAAACAATGGAACAACATGCGCAGTACGCCAATCCTCCGGCACTATTCCCGTTTCTAATGACATTTGAAATATTTCTGTCATCGGCAGACACCATTTCACGACAGGACCCTTTTTCAAGACACGATGACATTAACATGCATGTGAAATCTTATTTTTATTGGGTAAAAATTTAGCCATGTGACAGCCACTTTTTAAACTTTAAAAGTGACAATAAACTAAACTAAAAAAATCACAAATTTTCTTTACCCAACTAATTTACCATAATCTTGCAGTACTATTTCTGAACTGCGATATTCTTGCCTCATCTCCCGACCACACATTTTCCGTCCATTATTCATGCAGAAATGTTGATGCAATCATCAGCTAAGTGCTGATTTGCTGAGCTGACAGAAATCCGCACAACTAGATATGAAGGTTAAATATATCATCTGAGATGTCACCAGCATTGAATTCACAAGGGTTATTTTCTCTTAACAAGACACTTAAACTGACACCCTATCGGCATGGTCAAATGGTGTAGTAGTACGTTGAGGATCTCACTGCAGAGATCAAGAAGTTTACATGGCACGCTGCCCATTTTTTAATTCTTCAAACAATACTCCCGAAAGAAAGCTTGGATTGATCAGTTTGTGTTTTAAGTCATTCTTTGAAAGATTATGTCACACCACTTCAAAACATTTAATGTGATAAAATACACGGATGGTTAGCAAGTCGAAAATGTGGCCGTGTACTTATTTTCCCACATGTCAGAAGATGACTGCTGGCCCACAGCAGTCGGCAAATGTATCCCGCCAAACTCCCACTGGCTCATTCATATGCACAGACTGTACATCAGTTGGGTCTTTGTAAGCTGGGGAGAACCCATTTTCATGATCACTTGTGTAAACTAAATATTATGGGAGCACTAAAATATAAAATTACTACAGGTATTTATGGATATAATCTGCTGCTAATGAATGCATCCGGTAAAGTGCCAGGGACCTCACTGCATTACTGAAACTTTTAGGGATATTCATACATACAATGTTTTGAAAGTTACTTTCTCATCATTACAACAAAGGTCAGAAAATCTCATCCCCACTGTAATAAAGATCTTTTAGCAGAAGCACTGTAAAAGTTGTCTTCCATGTATAGAGCCACAAATACTTGCAGTACCTTTTAAAAAGCAACAATAACGAATTGTCTCCAGCATTTTTTTTTAACTTTCTGAACTCATCACAAATAATATTTATCACAGATAAATTGTAGAAAACAGTGGTAATGGTAAAAACATGATATCACAGGTTAAACAGTACAAATAAAATTGAATACATTTCACCGGCATTAAATTGTCAACAGTAGGCATTCAAGTAGTAATACACAGGAAATATGGGCTTTTAGTTGGTCTTAAGCACAGTAACAGATGGGAGTAAAAAGTCAACAAGCACTTTCAGCAATGGTCAATTAAACACTTTAATCTCTTGACAGTGACATTTGCCATTTGGCTCATGCCAAGCAAACACATTAGTTTTAAACTAGATGAGCAGCCTGAAGTTCCAACTTATTAAAAAATGGTTCAAATTAAGTCTTAAAATATCTAATGCTCTCCCCAATCCTACTCTGGCATCAACCCCTCACAGAGGTCTGGGTTAGATTGCTCTGTGGACCGTATATTTGAATTGCTCAGAATCAACACCTGCTGCACACGTAACCAAATGCACCCAAGACCTAAAAATACATTAATATCTTGTAATCTGAACTGATTCCATCCATAATGTACAGGAAATAATTTAACCATCTGTGCAAAAGATCACACAAATCAAGGCATGATCATTTTCATAAATGCACTAGACTTTTAATTATACACCTTAAATATTTATTATGTTTGTAGCCAGCAGGGATTCAGTGGCATGAGCACATTGCCTTTCTGAGAACTCAGGGACTGGATATACCACAATGCTCAGTTTTCCTTTTGGGATGTCTGGAATAATTTAGAAAAATATGCAATTATTGTGTCAGTAGTAGCTTCTAGAATAGTTTGGCTTTGTTTAACACAACATCATTTATGCATTAACCTAGAAATACCTGTAGATCAATCACTATTGCTGATTTGATCCATGCTTGGTTTTGTTATTGCTGACTCGATCCATAATCCATGTCGGGTTCCCACCATGCCATCTTGTGGAATGCGAGCAGCCATGCTTTTAGTTTAATCTACGACTTCGAGACTACAGAACCTATGTATATGGTTCCTGTATATATTCTTATTAAAGTACTTATTATGAAGTTTTATGACTCAGTGTCAAAAGTACTTTATACAATACCTACTTCCTTTTTTTGATCTAGTTATAGCATATTGCCAAGCCTTACAGACAAGATATTATAAATTGGATAGTTATATGGATTAAAAATAAATTGGATAGTTATATGGATGGGAAAGGAATGGAGGGTTATGGTCTGAGCGCAGGTATATGGGACTAGGGGAGATTATGTGTTCGGCACGGACTAGAGGGGTCGAGATGGCCTGTTTCCGTGCTGTAATTGTTATATGGTTTATATGGTTATGAAAATATTAATTTCATGCCTGTAAAGGGTATATTCTTTATTAAGATTCAGTTTTATTTCAAACATGCTTGTGAAAATATTATGTATTCTCACTCCCGCATTGTTTTTTCCCAGCCTTTGGCCTTATATGACATGATCTTCCCTAACCTTCCATACTACATAGCATCTGCATGTTTCAGCTACATTACTTGCATATCTTGTACCTGAAAATCCTTGTTTGGCCAGACCAATTTTTTGCTCGATGGACTGTTCTCAATTTCCATCCATGGTCACATACCTTAAATCACCACATGCTTTATCTCAACGTCTCAATAATCCACCCTGAATTAGCATTTAATTTGGAATCCTGAACGGCCAGTGTCTGTTAGCTAGAGATTTTTTGGCATCTTCCAAGCCCATCTGCCCAAATCAGCTTGTAGAGGACCAGTGTACCTTAAAGCATGAACAAATCCCCTACTAACTCCTGCTGGTCAAGGCCATGATCCTTTTAAAACCAAGTGGTTCAACTCATTCTGAGATAAGGAAAGAAATAAAGTTATTAAGCAAGCTTTGAGGATGTCAGATCAGATATGAGATATGAGGATATAAATTGGTCTGTTCTACAACGTCTCCAGTAGTCAATTTCCATCGTTCAAGATAATAGATAATGAATGGATATTTCTCTGAATTCTAGCTGGCAAATGCTCAGGAACATGAATCGGAACCTTATTAGTCACTTTGCAGAGAAGGAGAAACAATTAAGTTCATTTTATAAATGTGAACATCTGCACTTTATATTCAACAGCTATGTCATATTCATCAGCTGCTATTGAACCAAACACCCACTTATCCATTATGTGAGAAGATTTGCTAAATGTGGATAAAGCATGTGTATTCATGTTAAGCGGTACAGAATTTCCATTACTGACCTTGAAACAAATAAATGAATCACATTTGTAGATAGCTACCAGTATCATGTATTGTATAATGGAAACAATGTGTAAATTAATCAAGTAATTTTAACCAATTATCTCGAGTAAATGACTCATGCTATTGTGTTTCTGCGTGCAAATTTAATGACAAAACAAAGGTCCTTTGTTCTTCTCTTATACACGATGTTCTGATCCAGTTACGTTCCTAATTAAATTTTTCATGAGGTCTCAAAACTATTCAAGACTGTTGGTTAAGGGCCTTGCTCTCCAGTAAAATAACATTCTTATCAAGGTTAGTACTAGAAACAAGTAGTCAAGTCTATAAATATTTCCGTCTAACATGAAAGCTTCTACCAGGCAAAAAATGTTGCAATTGTAAATCAATTCAGCCTCTATTTGGCAAGCCAAAAATAAATACTCATAAATATCTTATACAATAGAACTAGGGTACTGTGGTAACCTAGAGATAGTACAAAGAGTTTCAAAGGGTAAGTCCACAGAATTAGGTCCCAGTCAACACAGCTATCAAATCTATCCATCAAAACTGGAATACACTTTGATTTTGTACTCAATTCTCCCCAGAATGCTCTCTCTTCCAGTGAATAAAATAGAAAAAGAAGCGGAAGTTTGAAGAATATTTGGAAATCCATTTGTAAATTATTTCAGAAAAATATCCTTAAAGCTTAATAAGAGATGATCACCAATCTATGATATGATTGTATAATCATTACACATTGAAGTAAATATAACAATTTCCATCTCAACAACCCCTCTTTATTTCTTCAAATGTTCTTTGCTTTCATAGAGCACAGAATAGTACAGCACACGAACAGGCCCTTCGGCCCACAATGTATGTGTCAAACAGGATGCCAAGTTAAACTGATCTCATCTGCCTGTACAGGATCCATACCCCTCTACGTCCTGCACATTGATGTGCCTATCCAAAAGCCTCTTAAATGCCACTCTCATATCTGCCTCCACCACCACCCCTGGCAAAAAGTTCTGGGCCCCCACTATGCTCTGTGTAAAAAAGCTTGCCCCACACATCTCCATTAAACTTTCCCTCTCTCAACATAGCCATGTTGGACATTACCACCCTGGGAAAATGATTCTGATTATCTATCATATCTATAATTCTCATAATTGTATATACTTCCATCAAGTCTCCCCTCAACCCTCATTCTCGGTATTGGTATTGCTGACAAAGCCAACATGAGACATCTATTCTTCATTACCCTGGATGTGATGAGCATCTTGGAACAATGAGGTCATGTGGTGAAACTGCTCCCATAGTGCTTAGGCAGTAAGTGTCAAAACATTTGGCTAAAGAAAACATAGAAACATAGAAAATAGGTGCAGGAGTAGGCTATTCGGCCCTTCGAGCCTGCACCGCCATTCAATATGATCATGGCTGATCATCTAACTCAGTATCCTGTACCTGCCTTCTCTCCATACCCCCTGATCCCTTTAGCCACAAGGGCCACATCTAACTCCCTCTTAAATATAGCCAATGAACTGGCCTCAACCACCTTCTGTGGCAGAGAATTCCACAGATTCACCACTCTCTGTGTAAAAAATGATTTTCTCATCTCGGTCCTAAAAGACTTCCCCCTTATTCTTAAACTGCGACCCTTTGTTCTGGACTTCCCCAACATCGGGAATAAAATGAAGGAACAACAATGAATGTTCACATATGTAACTGGAAGTACTGAACGATTATTATATTTCCATAAATATAGAGTCATAGAGCGTGGAAATTGGCCCTTCAGCCCAACTTTCCCACACTGACCAACAAGTCCCATCTACACTCCTCAGATTTCTATTAAATCTTTTCCCCTTCACCTTTAATATATGTCCTCTGGTTCTCGATTCTCCTACTCTGGGCAAGGAATTCTGTGCATCTACCCGATTTATTCCTCTCATGATTTTATACACCTCTAAGATCAGATCACGCCACATGCTTTCCTTTAGCTGCTGGAATGTCAGGTTTCTGAGCTGCTATCAAACATGCGTTGTTGCAGTGTGGCCACAGTACGTCAGCTGGTTCAGAAAAATGATATCTGGACTAACAGATGAAGTGACCGTCAAGTGGTGTGCTTAGTTATGGATGAGCCCCTGTATTACCCCAACATTTCATGCATGTAGCCATTGCTCAAGTACAAGTTTCAGTCAAGAGTGCCAGTTACGTCAGTCAAGTACAGCAACTGCATCCTCCTCTCACCCAATGTTCACAGAAGTGTACCTTTGATACAGGAGTCACCAGAAAGCAAGTCAAGGATGAGTCCAGATTCTTATTTCCATTTTATAACTTAAGGCTCCCAATGTCAACCTCATTAAATTGGAACTAAAAAGATGAGCTTCAACACAGAGATAGGAATGAATCTGGTAACTTTGTGTTAACTCAATACCGCATCAGATGGTATACTTACTTAATAAGCCATCAAAGTATTAGTGCGGATAAATAACTTAATAGAATTATTACTGATGAAAGTTAAGCTGTCACTTGAAAATGAAAGCAATTTCAGCAACATCTGATTACTGCAAAATTCCATCACACCTGATTAAAAATAAAGTGGTAGTTTTTAAAACAATGTCTCACGGCCCAGATGAATACCAGAGGAACAACCAAACTTCAAATCCTGAATTATTTAAAGCACCTTTGGCCATAGATCCTGCTTTCTATATTCTTCAAGAACTCTATCCATACATTAATATTCTAATATCTGATAATTTCACTCTACAAGGGATTACAGTCAAGTACATTTTGCAGCATAAAGTATTTCAGTTGTGGACTCCTTAAGAAGAGTCCTCAATGGGAACTCAAAAGCTTAATTGTGTGCCTGTCTCTTATTTTGTACCAAATTAAGTAGTTGCAATTATACCACAAATGTCTATTCCATGCCCTAAATCTCATACATGCCTGCTCTCTCTTCAGGTTCCCAGTGTGAACAGACAGTTCCTGAAGTTAATATACAGCTTATGTGCTACAACTGAAGAAACTATTTAATCTTGTGCCATTATAGTTTATTTCTTTGGTCTCAAAAAAAAATCCGATGCAAAGGTGAAATAGCCCTCTCCGCCAAAAGCATTTCATAACTTTCTTTGGCCAGAGAGCAGGATGTTCCTTTATTCTTGCATTGGAAACGAGGCAGCCAAGACTGCGAAGTGGACTCACAGAAGGCAAATTGTTCAATTGCTTGCAAAGAGGTGCTGTCATGGTAGCGACTTGCTTACAATTGAGTAAAACTGCTCTAAAAGCGATGTGATCGGCTTGGAAATTAAAGAAATTTATCTTTCGAAACCTCGCAGATGCGTGAAAGGAAAATTTACTTCAAACGTCCAGGCATTTTAATTTAAATGAATTATAATAGCCATTTTCCAGCGTAACTAAAATCTTAATGAAAAAATTGTGAATTATCATTTGCTGTTGTAATTTAACAATCCACCAAGTCACATACACATATAGCTTGCAATGTACAATTTCCAAGCAATATTTTTCTCAGGTTAAAACTGGTAAGTAATAAATGGGCAGTTCTCCATTTTCAAAACAGAATGTAATAAGTTTCTACCAATATGCTCTGAATATGAATTCTATATTTTATGAAAAATTAGAAGAAAATTTAATATAAACTGATGCAATCACTATTTTGGTTCATCAGCAGACACTAAAGCAGTACAAACCTGCGTACCTACTTTACATTCTCTTGTTGTTTAAAGACTGCACATTTTGGACACAGATTTAAGACAGGAATGATTTATACCAAAGCCAAATCTCAATATTCATGTCAGGAAAACAAGGACTTTGTTATAGCTGCATCATAGGGACATAAGGAAGAAAATAGAACATCAAAATGATGGAACTAATGCTGCATTTTGGGGCAGTATAAGAATTCAGTAACTGGTCAAGAGTTCCATGTTCAATTTTTTTTTTAATGGATTTTGCAGGGTTTCAAGTATCCTGATCCGTATGTTTCCAAATTGCTTCATTTCAAACATTATTGAAACTGGGATTTATTTAATTTAACAACAGTTACAATTGAATAAAGACAACTGGCTGATTGTTTTTGATTTGAAAATGAACAAATATAACATGCAGAACATTCTTTTCTATGTTTAATATGCTCCACCATTATTATGCAAAGAAAACAGGTGCCTGGAGCATGAAACATTGTTATAATTCAATACTAGGGTGGAGATGCGATTCGAACAAAGATAGAATGTATAATGCCCATAACCAGTAACTGAACCCTTGGAGCCTTTCCACTTACTTCCAGGCACTTATTTATATGATACAATACAGATTTAAAAATGTTATCGTCATTTTGCATTAAGCAAAATAAATGCATGGTTTAAACGTTCACAAAGAACCCCAGGTAAAACTACTGACTATTATGCAAGACCCAAGGAATGCCAGCAAACATTACAAAATCTGTATTATTATATTTCAGCAGACTTCTACATATTATTCATCTTTATTAAAATGCCAAGAGGGTTCCTATTTATTTATAAAAAACATTTCACCTCAAGCTGCAATATGTTTGAGTTCCTACAATTTGATTTTCAGAACTCGTATATATTTTCCTCAGCAGTCAAGTATTCAGTAAACTACCACAACACTCATGCAAGAATCTCTGCCCTCACAATGAAACCATACTGCATGTCCCTTTTCTGCAACACAACACTTTGTTTATTATAAGCAGTATGGAGGATAAGGAAATGATATTTTCATCCTAGTCTAAAAAGTAATTAGAACAGACACCTGATCAAAAACCATTAGTCACAATCACCGTCACAATAATACTTTATTAGCCAAGTATGTTTTGCAGCATACGAGGAATTTCATTTGCCAAGTCAGTCATACAAATAAAAAGCAACGGAACACACAAAACACATTTTAACATAAACATAAACATCCATCACAGTGACTCCTCCACATTCCTCACTGTAATGGAGGATGAAAAAAGTTCAATCTCTTCCCTTCGCCTCGAGCCCTCCATAGACGGGATGATCTTGACTCCCATCGCCGGCGGTGGGCCCTCCGCGTCGAGGCGATCAGCTCTTGCATCGGGGGATGTGAGCTCCCCGCGCCGGACGATCGAACCCCGCGTCGTGGCTGGTCGAACCTTCCGCGACATTGGAGCTCCCGACATCCATGGCCTCTCCCGAGACTGCGAGCACCCGTTGTAAAGTCCACAGGCCACATTTTGGATTGATCCCAGAAAAGGGATTAACTCCGACGTATGTCCACACCCTGCGGTGGGGCCCAAGGTTAGTCCGAGGAGGCCTCCAGCTCCATCGATGGTGGGCCGCAGAGCGACAGGAGAGTGCGATCCAAAAATTAATCGCATCTCCGGCAAGGTAAGAAACTGAAAAAAAAGTTTCTCCCTCCCCCTCCCCCCACATAAAACAAACCGGAGAACATTTGCACGAACTTTTAACACACACTAAAATAAATAAACAGACTATTGGCAGGGCTGCCAATCGTGCGGCACCCCAGGTGGTACAGTATTAAAGTATTGATTACTGTCCTACAATTAATGTCTGATTGTGAATAGACATCGATATTCACATGAAATGATGTTTTCAACAATTCATCAGATATTACGTGAAATTATTTTTTTCTGAATAAGTTTCTCGGACTACAGAACAGAAATTACATTTGCAGGTCAAGTGCTTTGGAACAGAAAACTATGTTTAGATGCAAATCTGGAAGGCATTTTGAATGTGTGTTTTTTTTTTTTTAAGTAATTGCACTGTACCTAAATCCAGTATAACTGCTGCACACCAGCATCTGAACTTAGCTGCAGTTCGGTTTATGCAGTTGACTTTGACGCTGGCTCCAACATTTTACTGGGATAAAGGCACACCTCCAGAGGTTTCATCTCTCCCCACCCCCACCTCCCACCTTTTTTATTTTGAGACATGCCAGCACCTTAACAAAGAGGAAGCTAAAGTTGCCACATGCTTCTATCATTGAAAAGGGAGAATGCAAGGGGAGATAATCAGGCCCTTTACAATAATGCTGATCACAAACAAAACACCTGGCCCAATCTTACCTTCCCGCACAACGTGAATAGCTCTGCAGGGCCTATCTTCAAGTACACGCCCAAGCATTTTTTAAAAACATGGTGAGGGTTTTTACCTCTACTAGTTATTCTCATAGTGAGTTCCAGATATTAAACACCTTCTGAGTGAAAATATTTTCGATCAATTCCCATCGAATCTCCCTGGTTTTTGACACCTTTGTCAAAGGAAAAATATCCTATTTTATCTCGGCCTCGCACTGTAATCAAGTCCCCTCGCAACTTTCTCCATTCCAAAGGAACCAAACCCACCCAGCCAATCCAATCTTTGCTTGTAGCTGCATTTATCCAATCCAAATTACATCCTTGTAAAACTCCTTGGCACAATCCAATCTAATCTTTCTTGTATCTTGGGGGTTAGAACTGTACACAATACTCAAGGTTTGGTATAACACATACAATAATTCTAAACCTGTTTGTGATTGCCTCCTGTAATGGAGAAAATCATGTTATTTCCCTTTTAAACAACTTTATCTAAATGTCCTGCTATCTGCAAAAATATTTACTCTTCATGAAACTTTTTGAGAGGATTATCTTTAATCGGACTTTACCTTGCATCAAACGTTATTCCCTTTGTCCTGTATATGTACAGTGTGGATGGCTCGATTGTAATTATGTATAGTCTATCCGCTAACTGGATAGCACTCAACAAAATAGCTTTTTATTGTACCTCGGTACATGTGACAATAAACTAAACTAAACCACGGACACATAGCCCAATGTTCCTCCAATCTGCCACATGTCTTAGTCTTAGTATCCTTCCTCTTACTGTATATTTCCCTATCTCAATACCCCACCCTGATGTGGTCCAGTTAGTTGTGGATCATTTGAGCTATGAGGGCTGTATGGCATTTTCCAAGTTTATTTTTCCTTTTTGGGAAAAGGAAAGATATTAAAGGTTTGGGGAAAAATATAGCTTGATTGACTGTTGGCACTTCTTGTGATTTAGAAATGATTGTCTATATGCAATACAAAATAAAAACACATCCAAAGAGTAAAGGGCCTGTCCCACTTGGGCGTCATTTGCGCGTCACGCAGATGGCGCACGAAGATTTTGCACATCCCAAAATCCTGGGGCGACACGCGCAACCGCGTATCACTGCCTACGTCACCACGCACCATGCGCGCGTAATGTGCACCATGAGGACATAATGCACACCATGCGCGCATCACGTGCACGTCACGACGCGCGCGTCATGCGTCGTGATGCGTAAATAACACCCAGGTAGACAAAAATGCTGGAGAAACTCAGCGGGTGCGGCAGCATCTATGGAGCGAAGGAAATAGGCAACGTTTCGGGCCGAAACCCTTCTTCACACACCCAAATGGGACAGGCCCTTAACAACCTTAAATTACAAAACCAGTGAAATAGGAATGCAATGTAATTAATGTGAGGAGCTTAATTAGTTTGCCTCCAGGTACACAACATTTTATAACTCAATTAATGATCTTTCAAAAGATTCCATCAGCTCTTCAATACTCTTCTGTGATTTCACCAGCAGATGGTTGTTGGTGGATATGGAGTTTCAAGTACTGGCATCAAGAAAGGATTTAACACTTATCCCTCAGTCGTGATTAATTACTCAGGAGTAATAAGCTTTTAAGAAAACGTGATTAAACAAATTATTTCCTATGCCTCCACTGTTCAGAGACTTTATCCTATTATCCGGTTCATAGATATATTTGTGGTTCCTATCCATGAGACTATCTAGCCAATCATACCATGTCAAGCCAGTGATACAATTATTTTACACGGGCATGAATTTAATTAAATAAACACGAATCAGGAAAACACTGTAACAGTTCTAAAACAGGCCATTGATGGCCTCATTATTGGAAAATGGACTACTTGCCACCTAGACTATAATAGAATACATCCTTCACAGCTACATATTGATTTAACAACTACCTGCATATCAGTGGGGCACAGAAGCATAGCTCGTAGAGCTACTGACTCACAACTCCAACAACCAGAGTTCAATCCCAACTTCTGCATCTTTGACTGTGGATTTTCTCTGGTTTCTCGTTTCCTCCCATATCCCATAAGTATAGGTGAATAGGTTGATTGGACTTGGTGTGTGTGGGTGAATCTGGTGGGGGAGGGGAGTGGAAGTTGGGGTAGTTGAGGACAAGGTGAGGAGAAGCTTGGGATAGAATAGTATTAGTGTCAGGGCCGGCCTTAAGCCGATTGGACCGATTGCTCCCAATTGGGCGCCGCGACAAAGAGGGCCCCGCGCCAGAGTAATCGACTCTCGGCTCGGGTAGATCTACCCTGGGTGGAGGGGGAAGAGAGGGGTGGAGAGAGAGCAGAGGTGTGGAGGGGGAAGAAAGGGGTAGACGGGGAGGGGGTTGTGAGGGGGAATGGAGAAGGGGGAGAGGGGGAAGTGGGTCGTTCGCTCACGGTTCCGGGGCAGCGCTCCCGCCCCTCCAGTCGCCGTGCATCACGCGCACACCCCCGGCTCCACCCCTTTCTCTCCCCGGGAAGACGCGGTGAACACCAAAGATTATCCACCATATGATCTTTGGTGAACACTACAGGGCGGGCCGGGCCGGGGTTGGAGCAACGTTTACAAACATCGGCCTCAGATCACACCCGGACCCCGGCATCTGCTCCCGCCGCCGGCCCTCTCCCTCCCTTCTCTCCTTCCCTTCCCTCCCTCCCCTTCGCGCTCCCTTCCTTCTCTTCCCTTCCCTTCCTCCCTTCTCTCCTTCCCTCCCTCCCCTTCTCGCTCCCTTCCTTCTCTTCCCTCTCTCCCTTCCCTTCCTCCCTTCTCTCCTTCCCTCCCTCATTCCTCTCTCTTTTCCATTCTCTCCTTCGTTCTATCCCTCCTTTCTCTACTTTCAACCCTCCCTTCTGTCCTTCCTCCCTTACACACACACACACACACACACACACACACACACACACACACACACACACACACACACACACACACACACACACACACATACACAGTGATCTACACATTTTGTTTGTTACTTGTAGGCTTAAATGTGTGCAATTTTATATTAAAATGTAGCTTAGATCTGTTTGGTCCATTAAGTCGCAGGCACTTTTTAAGCGCACATTTTGATTACTTTCCATTCTACCATAGAGATATAAAGTCTGTAATAAACTTTATTTATATTTCTATGATTCTACAGACCTTGGCTGGGAACCTGGGGTTCACCAAAATTGTTCCTAATTGGTTCCCTCACCTCCTAAGGCCAGCCCTGATTAGTGTTAATGGGTGCTTACTGGTTTGTATGGCATGGCTGAAGGGTCTGTTTACATGCTGCATTTCTCTATGACCCAATGATTCTTGACACTGAAGTTATCAAGAGAAGTCGTGATGAGATGTAGATGATAGGAGTAAACTGAGAAGTTTAAGGTGGACAATAATGGATCTTTTAGGTCAGGGGTCGGCAACCTTGTGGGCAGGACCCATGTCTGTGAGTTGATGGCGGGCCACATCTATTGCCATAGTTAATAAATGGAGGTAATAATAATACATACAAACTAAACTTTGACTTATATTTATATATTTAAGCAATATTATGTCTACTGAACATAGCAGTTAGTTTGAGACACTGGTATTGAAACTACCCTCACCGCTCTGTCTGTGTGTTTGTCTGCCTGCCTCATAGCAGTTAGCATGACATCATGCTGTTTTTCGCTTGACATTCTCTCAATATTAGGTGACAGGCTGGAAGAGGCCCGATGCAAGAAGCCATCTTAGTGGGCATCAGTCAATCGGTTTCTTAATTTACTCTTCGTGTATTTCATTTTTGAGAAGAGTAAATGTAAGTACTACCGAACTTTGATGTCATTTTTTTCGTGTGATCTACCAAGTTGGTATACATACCAGTTTCAAGAAGATATTTCTTGTAGAACTCTAGTAACTCTGTTGCATTAAATTAAGATCTTAATACATCGCTGCACTGCATCTCAATCAATTCCATTTGAACATATTCTGGTGCGATGTCGATGTCCACGCCAAATGGAGTGGCAAACAGCCTGAATTCGTTTGTGTGTGAGCGAATATCAGCAAAACGTGAAGAAAACTCAGTTTTCAGGTCACATATCACAGTCACAAATGTGTTGGAGTCTGTCGGTTAGGGAAATGAGCGTAGCATGATTTCTCAAGCTGGCATTCCTCCAGTTGTAGTTTTGTTTCGAAGGCAAAGATGTGTCCACACATCTCATGCATGTGTTGATTTCTTCCCTGAAGTTGCAAGTTGAGGTTGTTTAAATGAGCTGTTAAATCTACCAGACATTCTAGACTCGAAAGCCATTTAGGATCGCAAAACTCTGAGGCATTCACATTTTTACATTTGAGGAATGTTGCTATTTCTTCCCGCAGAGCGTATGCTCTTTCTAACATTGCACCTCGACTGAGCCACCGAACGTCACAGAAGAAGAGCAGGTCTCCATACTGGGCCTCTGCTTCCAACAAAAGCTGTTGGAACTGACGATGATAGGCTGCCGACCCCTGCTTTAGGTGATACCAGTACGATATAATGTCGATGAGGAAAGAGATGCCATTGCTGGTGATTTGTCGGCGAATGTGGCTGCAATTAACTGGCTCAAAATGGAGAGACGTCAGAGAAGGTTGACATTTTGCAGTCAGGAGAATAATGAAGGCAGTCATTTGCTTGGATGGTGGGTTAACATTTATTTTTGATACCGAGCTAACAGAGATCAGGAAGTTGCAGTTTGATAGGAATGAGTTAAAGCAATGTTGGACCATGGACAAGGTGAGCTTGCACATGACACACAAGGAGATAGGTGAGGAAATAGGGAAAGATGCATGGCTGGGAGTGTGATAGATGCATTCAAATTAGGGCAGGGAATTTGATGGTAAATTCCTGCAGAACCAGGACTTCTGACTTTGATTACATAAACCCAGGAGTCCTTATCTTTCTTGGCAACAGGGGATGTCATGACTTTCAAGACACTTTTTATTTATTTGCTTTATAAGGGACTTTTAGCTAATTTTCTTTTGAATAAAATATTTACTACATTTTAGAATATTCATTGTTCACTTTCAATAGCTTTTATATGCTTTATATGTCAGATGGGTTTACGTCAGATTGGATACTAAAGCTTCAAAGACAGAGGGAATATATTTTGACGTTTTGAATATAGTACAGGGAATAACATTTTAACAATCACAATAGAAATGAGGAAGAAATAAAATTCCTGAGCAAATGGCCCATGTTAATTTGAGCAGAGAAAAATAATTTAGGATATTTTAACGTGTGCAATGACATATTTCTAAGAGATTACTTAATATTCTTTATTAACAGCAGCCATGTCATGCAGCTCGTCAGTTTTTCAACCTTTTTTAATTTTTTTTAGTATGTTTTAAAGTCTGTATTTAATGTTTCTTTGTGTGTTTTATGTGGGGGGTGGTGTGGGGGGGTGAGGGGGAAACCACTTCGGTCGCCTCCTCCACGGAGAGGCGAGTTTTTCCAGGTCGCCTCCCCCGTGGCCTAACATCAAGGATCGACGCGGCCTTTCCCGGAGACGCGCCCGGGGCTTCAGCGGCGGGCGCAGCGTGGACTCTCGGCGTGGAGCGGGTGAGCCCTCGCTGGGGCTCGCTGGAGGGGAGCGCTCCGTTTCGCTGACCCGGGGCAGCCGGCAGCCTGAAGTCGCAGCCTGAAGCCGTGGTCTGCAGAGCTCCAGCTGGTGCGGCGTCTACAGCCCGGGATGTAGACGCCGGGGGAAGAAGAAGCCATCACTGCCGGCCCGCGGCCGACTTCTACTGCGGGTTCGGCATGGACTTACCATCACCCCTGGAGGGGAGCTTCGACCGCCGGCCCTGCAGTCTACGGTGCTTCTGGCTGCGGCGGGGACTTTAAATCTTGACCGCCGGCCTGCGGCCTACAACAACTTAAAGCCGCGGTCTCCGGTGAGGAAGAGCCGATCCTGGACTGACTCTGGACTCTGGTCCTGACCACGGGGGGGGAAATGGAGGAGGACTGGCCAAATTTTGTGCCTTCCACCACAGTGATGAATGCTGTGGTGGATGTTTGTGTTACAGTTTTATTGTGGTTGTGTGTTCTTTATTATTGTATCGCTGCAGACAACCCAAATTTCCACCAGCCTGGCTGTGTGGCAATAAATTATATCTAATCTAATCAATAAATTATATCTAATCTAATCAATAAATTATATCTAATCTAATCTAACAGCATCAACATCTGCCAAAGATACAGTCCAATGATGCAGTCCTTAACCAAAACTCAGAAGTTGGGTCATTTGACGGGAGGCAAAAGTACCTGTTACTACATAGTTCCACGTTTGGGATAATTCCTCTCACTGTAAAGAAATCCAGCATTCAAGATGAAAGTTCATTGGTATGAAACCGATGGTAATTAAGAATATTAACTTTTTTCAACCACATCACTCAACCCAGAATTGTAATGGGTACAATTGTTTAAGGTTTCCTCTACCTACAAGTGCCTGCCTGGTCCACGGAATAGACATCCATGTTGCAGAATCAAGCCAAAGCCCATAAAGTACCAGGAACTGATTGTGGACTTTGGAAGAGGTAGGATGGGAACCCACAGTCCCGTTTATATCAACAGGTCAATGGTGGAAAGGGTCAAGAGCTTCAAATTCCTGGGCGTGCACATCTCTGAAGATCTTTCCTGGTCCGAGAACACTGATGCAATCATAAAGAAAGCACATCAGCGCCTCTACTTCCTGTTAAGATTACGGAGAGTCGGTATGTCAAGGATGACTCTCTCTAACTTCTACAGATGCACAGTAGGGAGAATGCTGACCGGTTGCATCGTGGCTTGGTTCGGCAACCTGAGCACCCAGGAGCAGAAAAGGCTACAAAAAGTAGTAAACACTGCCCAGTCCATCATCGGCTCTGACCTCCCTACCATCGAGGGGATCAACGCAGTCGCTGCCTCAAAAAGGCTGGCAGTATCATCAAAGACCCACACCATCCTAGCCACACACTCATCTCCCCACTACCTTCAGGTAGAAGGTACAGGAGCCTGAGGACTGCAACGTCCAGGTTCAGAAACAGCTTCTTCCCCACAGCCATCAGGCTATTGAACTCAACTCTGAACATTAATAGCCTTTTATCTGTTTATTTGCACTTTATCTGTTTTATTTATTCATGTGTGTATATATTTATACAATGGTATATGGACACACTGATCTGTTCCGTATTCATCCCTTCTATAATTTTGTTATGCTGAAGCAAAGCAAGAATTTCATTGTCCTATCTGGGACACATGACAATAAACTCTCCTGAATCTTGAATCTTGAAAAGCTTAAAGGTAATTAGAGTCCAGATCAGATTCAATTCTCTGTGAAATTGGTCCAACAACTTTGTTTCAGCTTATTCTCTAACTGCAGAAGGTTCATTCTTTCTACCCGAATCAAGTAGAAATTTATTTTTGCCTAAATTTTAATTCCTGCAGATTGATGTACGATACATGCTGTCTCGTCAGTGAATACACCATATTCTGCTATTAAAGGCTTGGAGAGATCGACAGAAGATTAACCAATTTAATGCTTTGAACCACGAAAAAGTCTAAGTCTAATGCCACTTATCATTTCAAACTCTCATTCTTTGGAAAATCAGCTCTAAAATGTAGTTTTAATATTTCTTCTCTATCTTGAATAAAAGCAGGAGCTTAACCTAGTTCCAAGACTGGATTTTTTTCCAGCAATTCTAATCATCCTAGATCTAACCTGAGGAAAAGCATATCTGATTTCTATCTATGAGACTGTACAGTTTCATTGTTTACTGCGTGGGTTTTATCTGACTATCCGTGACTTACCGCTTACTGCCTCTAGTAATACAAGGTGATAATGATTCGGAATGCTGAATATGAGACTTAAGAACCAGTTCTTAAAACCTCCAAACATTCCAGACAAGGTATACAATGTCCTTCATCTGTTGACTGCCAGGGTCCACAGGTATATACCAAAACAAAAATCACAGAGAAAAAACATACACAATAAGGAAAATCTCAAAATTGTAATAGCCACACTAACCTTCAATAGAACACAATCTAAAAAAATAATTTAACCGAGAAATTTTTCAATACATAAAAACAAGATGCTGTGACATTGTACCACACACAAGGTCAATGGGGTGGACCATATAGAACAGGTTTCTAAATGAGTACAAAAGCCATTGTTCCCCAGTCCCCTACCAAAGCATAGAGTGGTCAAAGAGTATTGAGTCAAAGTGTGTCGAGCATGGGTTTGCCAACTTTCTCACTCCTAATTATGGGACAAAAGGTCAAAATAGAGGACAAATTCCCAATGGCAATTCGTTGACCGACTCGGCCGTGGCTGGGTGAATGATAAGTTGGCCCGGGTGCTAGACTGCACACAAAGCCCAGCCAGAGGGCCAGCTGAGGAGTTTTGGCCCGTGCGACATTGCGCGCAAAGTCCGGCACCCCATCCAACTCATGAACCGATGATCGGCCATGAGAAGAAGGGGTGGTGGTGTCGGCGGTAAGCAAAGGTCCGAAGGTTGGACAGTTGGCCCAGCTGCCGACCGAATGGGGCCACGGGCGAGGCGCTGCTGCTGCATTCCATAGGCTGCACTACGCTGGGACGGGTGAGGCGTGGCCGGACGCGGTGCTCTGACCCAACAGTCCACTCGACCCGATTAGTAGCAG
Organism: Amblyraja radiata; assembly: GCF_010909765.2. Lineage (NCBI taxonomy): Eukaryota > Metazoa > Chordata > Chondrichthyes > Rajiformes > Rajidae > Amblyraja > Amblyraja radiata. Next base: position 99,788,626 of record NC_045957.1, on the reverse strand, counting down.
TCAAATGTGGGACAAGGGCGGTCCCGTACGGGACAAACCAATTTGGCCCAAAATACGGGATGTCCCAGCTAATACGGGACAGTTGGCAACCCTAATCGAGCAGCTTATCGAGGGTGGAAACACTGCTACACAACAATGGCATGGATGGCAATCGCTAGCTGTAAAATTTAAAAGAGAAAATTATCAAAGCTCCCAGGTAATGGCCCAAAAAAGATTGGTTGCTTCAGTTTATACTGAACTAGATCTCCAGTTAGATCATATGCATGTAAGGCCTAAATCAAAGATGGGAACATGATGTGAACAAAACTTTACAATCACTTCTCCCAATTAGGTTTTTGATAAATAAGATTGGTATCGCATGTAAATGCAGCATTATTCAAGAGTCAAATGTATCCATCACACATGGGCCAATATTGTACCTCGGTGTAAATTATGTTTAGTGATTGATTTAGAACATAGTAACCGGCTAATACATAAAAATACATAAAAGTAACTGGATAATACATAAATAACACTTAAAATTTCATTACTGAATTGTCCAATTTACAGATATATATTGATTATACTCCCATCTCTTGTATGTGGAAAATCAAGTTGCCAAGAAATTTTGATTTCAGATTTTATGAAAGTACATAGAATGCTGCAAGCATTCAAGAAGTAAATATGAACATAATTTTTGCACCAGATCTATAATATTAAGGAAGGCACTGAAAATGATTAAGTTGACTTAGGTCAACCACCATTAATTCTATTTCCCTCACAAATAATTTTTGAATAGCATGAAAAGATTTAGTATATGATAGTTATATGACTGAGAATTTCAAATCTTCAACTTGATCAGGATTTGCCAATAAAGAAATCACATTAACCAAAATGATAGCTTCAGGGACAGGCACAAACATTTAAAGATAACTGAACTCAAAACATGCACACTTGATGTTACATTTTAAACAATTAATGCTGAAAGTACACTTGAACATTTGTAGGGCTTATACGATATTGTACATTTAATTTTAGAACAAAAGGTTAAATCCCTGTTAATATCAAAATAAAAACAAACATACCTCTAAAAGTTAACTTTCAGCCCCCGGTCGTTAAGAATTTTGAACAGCCTAATCAGCCGCAATGTGGCACTTCAGTGAGCTGTTGCCTCACAGCTCCACAAACCAGGGCTTGATCCTCATTTCAGGTGTCGTCTATGTCAAATTTGCAGATTTCCCCTGTGAAATGCGTGGGTTTCCTCTGTGTGCTACGGTTTCCCCCATCAACCCAAAGACATACAGGTTTACCTCTGTAATAATTTGCCCCTAATGTGAAGGGACTGAATGAGAAAATAGGGTAACATAAAATTAGTGTGTGAACAGGTGATTGGTGGTCAATGTGGGCTCAGTGTGATGAAAGGCGTGATCCCATGATGTATCTCCAAACTAAATTGAAACTGTGTTCTTACACATGCAAATCACAACAAAAACCATGGGCTAGAAATTGGAACCATTTGCTCATACTGTGGTTAAAAAGCATGTTGTACCTGCTGTGAAGTGATTCTGCCAATTTCCTGTTGAAATCACATTAATCAGGGAATTGGTCCAGGCACTCCCAGCTGCCATTTACCAGAATACAGGGGTTAATTGCTGCATCACCATTTGAACTTGCAATCATGTCATCAGCAAGTGCAGCTCATCTAATTACTTAGCAGAAATTGAATCAATAAATAGCGTACAATCTTTGTAAATAACCCAAATAAAATGAATACTTAACAAAAAATCTGCTTGTCTCAAACTAAAACGTAGGTAAACTTTCAAAAGATTGATTCCTTATGAAAGGTATTAGTCAAATGCAAATCTATGGTTAATTAAGAATAGAGTGGCTATGAAACTGGTATTGATTAAACCCAGAAAAGTCAAGTCATGCATTTGATAAAGTCGCCTAGTGTAGCTGATCTAGAAGAAAAAGGTGCACAGGATTAATAGACTTGGTTATATGAATTCAGAACCGGCTTACTGATAGAAGACAATGGTGGGGGTGGAAGGACAATATTCAAGCTGGAGGGCTAAGACCAATGGAATTTTGCAGGATTCTGTGCTGGGCCCGCTGATGTTTGTGATATATAAAAATGATTTAGGCGTAAATGTGGATGGGTTGATTAGTAAGTTTGCAGATGACACTAAGATTATTGGGGTAGCGGATTGTGAGGAAGGCTGTCAGGGTATACAGTGGGATATAGATCAATAAACAGAATTAGGCAGAGAAATGGTGGATGCAGTTTAATCTGAGCAAGTGCAGGGTGTTGTACTTTGGGACCGAATATACAATTAATGGCATGACCCTCAATAGCATTGATGTACAGAGGGATCTCGAGTCCAAGTCTATAGCTTTATAAAAAGTGACAACACAAGGAGATAGGTCGTCATAGGTCGGGGCATTGAGTAGAAGAGTCATGATGTCATGATGCAGCTTAAAAGGAGTTCGTTAAACATTTGGAAGATTATGTACAGATCTGGTCGTCCCATTACAGGAAAGGCATGGAGGCTTTGGAAATGGTGCAGAGGAGATTTACCAAAATGTTACCTGGATTAGAAACATAGAAAATCGGTGCAGGAGTAGGCTATTCAGCCCTTCGAGCCAGCACTTCAACTCAATATGATCATGGCTGATCATCCAAAATCAGTAGTACCCTGTTCCTGCTTTCTCCCCATATCCCTTGATTCTGTTAGCCCCAAGAGCTACATCTAACTCTCTCTTGAGTACATTTTGAAAGTCTAGATCCACTGGCTCTCCTTTATCTATTCTACTTGTTACATCTTCAAAAAATTCCAGAAGATTAGTCAAGCATAATTCCCCCCTTCATAAATCCATGCTGACTTTGACTGATCCTGTCACTGCTTTCCAAATGCGCTGCTATTACATCTTTAATAATCGACTCAAGCATCTTCCCCATTACCGATGTCAGGCTAACTGGTCTATAATTCAGTTTTCTCTCTCCCTCCTTTCATAAAAGTGTGGTTACATTGGCTACCCTCCAGTCTACAGGAACTGATCCAGAGTAATAGAACATTGGGAAATGATCACCTATGCATCCAAGATTTCTAGGGCCACCTCCTTGAGAACTCTGGGATGCAGACCATCAGGCCCCAGGGATTTATCTGTCTTCAGTCCCAAATGTTTACCCAAAACCATTTTATGACTAATGTGAATTTCCTTAGTTCCTCCAACACACTAGATCCTTGGTCCCCTAGGATTTCTGGGAGATTGTTTGTGTCGTCCTTAGTGAAGACATTTCCCTGGTTCCCATTAGAAATTCACCTGTTTCTGACTGTAAGGGACCTACATTTGTCTTCACTAATCTTTTCCTCTTCAAATATCTAAAGAAGCTTTTACACTCAGTTTTATATTCCCTGCAAGCTTTGTTTCATGCTTTATTTCCCCCCTCTTAATTAACTCCTTTGTCCTCCTCTGTTTGAATTCTAAATTTCTCCCAGTTTTCCAGTTTGCTTCTTCCTCTGGCCAATTTATATGCATCTTCCTTGGATTTAACACTTTCCCTAATTTCCCTCATTAGCCACTGTTTTGTTTTTATACCAGACAGGGATGAACAATTGTTGCAATTCATCCATGCAACCGTTAAATCTTTGCCAATACATATCCGCCATCAACCCATTAAGCATAATTTGCCAGTGTCACTCCCATGTGATGCGTCGCAGTACGGACTTGGTGCTGCCTGTCTACAAACCACCACTGATGGCGACTACAAGCTGTTGCATTTGCCTCCTGCACACTGACTGATACTGAACAACGTTACGCCCAAATTGAAAAAGAGTTCCTTGCAGTGGTTTTCGCCTGCACTAAATTCAAGGACTTTATTTTTGGAAAATCTGTGATTGTAGAAACAAACCACCAGCCGCTGATCACTATCTTGAACAAACCCATCCACGCCGCTCCGGCTCGTCTGCAACGGATGATGATGCAGCTGCAGCGTTTCGATTTCAACATAGTCTACAAAAAGGGCAAGGACATGCATATACTGAGGTGCTTGAGGAGTATAAGGAATGTAAAAAGAATCTTAAGAAAGAAATTAGAAAAGCTAAAAGAAGATATGAGGTTGCTTTGGCAAGGTGAAAGTAAATCCAAAGGGTTTCTACAGCTATATTAATAGCAAAACGATAACGCGGGATAAAATTGGTCCATTGGAGAGACAGAGTAGACAGCTATCTGCAGAGCCAAAAGAGATGGGGGAGATATTGAACAATTTATTTTCTTCGGTATTCACCAAGGAGAAGGATATTGAATTATGTGAGGTAAGGGAAACTAGTAGAGTAGCTATGGATACTATGAGTTTCAAAGTAAAAGAAGTAGTGACACTTTTGAAAAATATAAAAGTGGATAAGTCTCCAGGTCCTGACAGGATATTCCCTAGGACATTGAGGGAAGTTAGTGTAGAAATAGCCGGGGCTATGACAGAAATATTTCAAATGTCATTAGAAACGGGAATAGTCCCCGAGGATTGGCGTACTGCGCATGTTGTTCCATTGTTTAAAAAGGGTTCTAAGAGTAAACCTAGCAATTATAGACCTGTTAGTTTGACTTCAGTGGTGGGCAAATTAATGGAAAAGATACTTAGAGATAATATATATAAGCATCTGGATAAACAGGGTCTGATTAGGAACAGTCAGCATGGATTTGTGCCTGGAAGGTCATGTTTGACTAATCTTCTTGAATTTTGTGAAGAGGTTACTAGGGAAATTGACGAGGGCAAAGCAGTGGATGTTGTCTATATGGACTTTAGTAAGGCCTTTGACAAGGTTCCTCATGGAAGGTTGGTTAAGAAGGTTCAACTGTTGGGTATAAATGCAGGAGTAGCAAGATGGATTCAACAGTGGCTGAATGGTAGAAGCCAGAGGGTAATGGTGGATGGTTGTTTGTCGGGTTGGAGGCAGATGACTAGTGGGGTGACTCAGGGATCTGTGTTGGGTCCTTTGTTGTTTGTCATGTACATCAATGATCTGGATGAAGGTGTGGTAAATTGGATTAGTAAGTATGCAGATGATACCAAGATAGGGGGTGTTGTGGATAATGAAGAGGATTTCCAAAGTCTACAGAGTGATTTAGGCCATTTGGAAGAATGGGCTGAAAGATGGCAGATGGAGTTTAATGCTGATAAATGTGAGGTTCTACACCTTGGCAGGACAAATCAAAATAGGACGTACATGGTAAATGGTAGGGAATTGAAGAATACAGTTGAACAGAGGGATCTGGGAATAACCGTGCATAGTTCCTTGAAGGTGGAATCTCATATAGATAGGGTGGTAAAGAAAGCTTTTGGTATGCTAGCCTTTATAAATCAGAGCATTGAGTATAGAAGCTGGGATGTAATGTTAAAATTGTACAAGGCATTGGTGAGACCAAATCTGGAGTATGGTGTACAATTTTGGTCGCCCAATTATAGGAAGGATGTCAACAAAATAGCGAGAGTACAGAGGAGATTTACTAGAATGTTGCCTGGGTTTCAACAACTAAGTTACAGAGAAAGGTTGAATAAGTTAGGTCTTTATTCTCTGGAGCGCAGAAGGTTAAGGGGGGACTTGATAGAGGTCTTTAAAATGATGAGAGGGATAGACAGAGTTGACGTGGATAAGCTTTTCCCTTTGAGAATAGGGAAGATTCAAACAGGAGGACATGACTTCAGAATTAAGGGACAGAAGTTTAGGGGTAACATGAGGGGGAACTTCTTTACTCAGAGAGTGGTAGCGGTGTGGAATGAGCTTCCAGTGGAAGTGGTGGAGGCAGGTTCGTTGGTATCATTTAAAAATAAATTGGATAGGCATATGGATGAGAAGGGAATGGAGGGTTATGGTATGAGTGCAGGCAGGTGGGACTAAGGGAAAAAAGTTGTTTGGCACGGACTTGTAGGGCCGAGATGGCCTGTTTCCGTGCTGTAATTGTTATATGGTTATATGGTTATACCTGACACGCTATCAAGGGCCCAACGAAAAACCAGTGAACAACAACTCTCTGAACAGGACCAGTTCTCAGTAATGAAGGTATCGTATATGTTCCCACTGATTGCCTAAGCAGCCTGGCAGAGAGCACGGCAACTGACGAGACTTTACAATTGCTGTCCGCAGTCATCCGGCGTGGCTGGCCGAATAAACAAAATAGCACCCCACTCGCGATCCGCCCATACTACCTGGTTCGCGGTGAACTGGTGCTACAGTACGGGATTATAGTCAAGGGTCACAAAGCAGTTATCCCAGCCGTTCTCCGGGACAGGTACTACGATGCCGTCCACAGGGGCCACCCCGGTGTAGAGACAACCTTACAACGTGCGCAGAGCATGTTCTATTGGCCTGGTATGACCTAGTACATACGTGAAAAAGCTGAAGTCTGAGCCGTCTGCAAAAGCCTAATGCCACACCAACGGAAACAACCCTTACTATAGGTATGTTGCAAAGCCTACCTGAAGCGTCGCTGAAAATCTGTCGCTGCGGGTGTGCGCGATTTTGGCGCCGTTTAGAGGGGGGCGGGTTTAAAACGCGATCTCTAGGCTGTTCAAATCGAAGATGTTCAGCCTAGTTAATTATTAACGAAAAATCGCCGGAAGACCCCGTCGCAAAAGCTATTATTAGTTTTAAAGGCCTCGTATAATAGTTATAGTAGTTTAAAAATCAACCTCTAAACCCGCGAACACCAGCACCAGGGTCTCATAAAGCAAATAGCAGAAGGTAGGCTGTATATTTTTACATTAAAAAGGGCTTCTAAAGATCCCTTTATACAAAGTTTAATATTGCGAGTAGCTCATTTTGGGCCCATTATATCCCGCAGTATTTTTCTGGGCATTTGAGGGCACAAATCTACCGCAATGTGAACGTTCTAAACCAGCGCGTTCACAGGAACCCACTGGAAAGCTGATTTAAATGGACTTTAATTTACAGCAATTGAACACTAAATTCCTTCCATTTGGTCTATAAATTAATGTAAATGAGATTTAAAAATCATGTTTTATTGTGAATTATTTGTGAATATTATTTGGACATTTAGGCTATTTAAAAATGTTAATCATTTATTAAGAAATGGATAGATGTTTAGATCTAGTAATTGAAGTCTGAAATTAGCTACAATTAGGTAACTAACTAATTATATGCTTTAATTTCAGGTCATCCAAGTAAGATAATTTTATATTTGTTTCAGAATGCTTCAATCTATGATAACTGAAAATTTCATTCAGTTCTCTTAATTTTTAAGAAAGTTATGGGCTTTTGACTGTTCACGATCACAGCTTTTTTGTTATGTCCATAGAAAATCAATAGGGAACAAGATGCTCATTTCCCAGTATGAAAATGGCCATAACTTTTTAAATACTTGAGATATGAAAGTGAATTAGGTGTCAAATTAAACTTATTTTTATGCTTTATCTGATGGGATAAATTGCAGACTTGATTTTTTAAATCTCAAAATTTTGTAACATTGCTACTTACTATAGGTATGTTACAAAACTTACCTTCAGCGGCGCTGCAGTTCTGTCACTGGCCGTGTGCGCGACTTTGGCGCCTTTGAGGGAGGGGGGGTCGGGATTAAAATGCCGTTTTCTCCTGCCTGTCCGAGATATATTTTCTCGGGCTACTACCTGATGCTGAATAATCGTTCCGACTGCCGTTCTCGGAATTATTTTTAAAAACCGCGGGACAATTTAAGCGCTGGAATAAAATAAAAATCTACTTCTAACGCCCTCAACGTCGACAACGGGACGGATCTCACGTACGGGACAAAACATAAGGTAAGTCGTCTATTTTACATATAAACTTGCTTCTTAGGATTACTTTAATCAAAATTTCATCAGCGAAAATGTGATTATGTAAATATTTGAAACCGGCAGTGTTTTTCCTGCCGATATGGGGTTTAAATTCACCGCAATGGCAACGTTCCAATCGATCGCATTCCACAAAATCTCACTCGCAAGATGATTAAAATGATCATTAATTTATGGGAATTAAACACTAAATTCCTTCCATTTGGCCTATAAATTCATGACAATGAGATTTAAAAATCATGTTATATTGTGAATTCTTGTGTGAATGTTATTTGGACACAGGCTATTTAAAAATGTTAACCTTTTCTTAAGAAATGGATAGATGTTTATATCTAGTAATTGAATTTTGTAATTAGCTACAATTAGGTAACTAACTAATTATATGCTTTAATTTCAGGTCATCCAAGTAAGGTTGTTTCATATTTGTTTCAGAATGCTTCAATCTATAATAACTGAAAATTTCATTCAGTTTTAAAGAAAGTTATGGGCTTTTAACTGTCCTCGATCACTGCTTTTGAGTTAAGTCAATGGAAAAGAAATAGGGAACAAGATGCTAATTTCAGAGTATGAAGATGGCCCTAACTTTTTTAATACTGAAGATATGAAAGTGAATTAGGTGTCAAATTAAACTTCTTTTTATGCTTTATCTGATGGGATAAATTGCAGACTTGATTTTTTAAATCTCAAAATTTTGTAAAATGGCTACTTACTATCGCACCTGGTTCCTCCTCTGCCGTGGAACACGGTAGCCACCGACATATTCGAATGGCATGGGAAACACTACCTGGTTCTCGTCGATTCATTTTCGGGCTGGTTCGAAATTGACCTACTCCAAACAATCACATCTGAAGCCGTCATCCAGAAGTTGTCACGCCATTTCTACGTGCACGGTTCCCCTGCACGCCTCCTGTCCGACAACGGCAGTCAGTTCACCAGTCAGCTCTTCAGAAACTTCGCTCAACGATGGGACTTTCGACATACCATCAGCAGCCCTGAGTTTCCGCAGTCGAACGGACTCGCCGAATGGGCTGTCCGAAGCACAAAACAACTAATGGAGCATTCTTATCTTGCTAAATCCGACGTCTGCTCAACTTAAGGAACATTGCCCGCGATCCCATACCTGGTTCTCCAGCCCAACAACTGATGTCTCGCCACAAACAATCCACGGCACATTCCTCCATCCAGCAAGCCACTTAAACCTCTCTCCAGTGGACAGATTGTTCACCTTCACACCGACAAGGGCCATGGCCGTCTGGGTCACATCCACAGCCCTGCTAAAGAACCACGCTCTTACCGGGTAAGCGCAGACGGGGGCCTTTACAACCGTCAACATCTCCTTCCTGTGAAGGAACTATGTCCTGCGACTCCGTATCCAGAGGTCACAGGTTTCATATACCCTCCCACTGCCAGGCCGACTGTGTCCCCCCGCGGCCTCTACACGGCGTTCTGCGCCCTGCTTGCCTACTTCACCACCTGCACTGGGCGGGTCTCCGGTGCCCTACCTAGCTTTCACTTCCCCAATGAAAAGAGACGCGGATTTATACCGCACGCGCGCCGGACGGGTCAGTAGGCCACCCCTTAGATATGGAGATTTTCTTTAATCATATATACTTCCCCATATGTGTCATTAGCGTTTCGGCTACTGTATTATTTGGCCACCATGTATCAATGTTTTATTTTGTTTCCACAAGGAAAGATATAGATTGGTTACTTCTTACTAACCAATTGTAGTGCTTGTTAGTAGAAGCTCCGCCTACTTTGCAGTTAATATTATCAGAAGTCTGCTTAAGTAATTGGTCGGAGTAGCTGCTAGCCTACCGTAACACTATGCAGAAGAATGCTATAAGTGTCCTTTAATAAGCACGTGTTGTACCTTAACATGCATATGACTCGCCTCATTACAATCAGGACATGTTTTTAATAACCAATAATTTTTTTCAGTTTAAGTCAGTTTAGTTTGGAGATAGAGCATGGAAACAGGCCCATTGGCCCACTATGTCCATGCCTGTCACCCATTCACATTAGTTCCATATTATCCGACTTTCTCATCGATTCATTCGGGGCAATTTTACAAAGACCAATTAACCCTCAAACCTTCACTCTTTGGGATGTGGGAGGAAACCAAAGCACCTGGAAGAATCCCGCTCAGTCACAGGGAGAACGTACAAACTCCACACAGACAGCATCCAAGGCAGGATCGAACCCACATGGCACTGTCAAGCAGCAGCTCTATCAGCAGTGCCACTATGTTGCCCAAAGTGAAATCATTAAAATTAATAATTTCTCTTCCTTATTCTGGGCACAGCCAAACTTCATGCAGTTCAAAAGCATCCTCTACAAGCCTCCAGGTTTAATCAGGGTAGTCAGAGAATCGGGTATCCAGTGTAAAGCAGAAAATCCCAGGAAGACTGAGCTCCACCACCAGACCTCATGTGGAGATGAGCAACAGAGCCATGCAACATCCAGAACAGAAGTCCTTGGGAATTCCTAAATACTACTCTGACCAAAGCTAGGTAGATTCATCTCAATGTATTAACAGCAACATTGATTAAAAGGCAAATTCAGCTTTAATCAGGAGGTTTTTGGGAATACTTCTCATCACTATTATTTAGTTTAATTTAGTGATACAGCGCGTAACAGGCCCTTTGGCCCGCTGGGTCAGTGCCAACCAGCGATCTCTGCATATTAACACAATCCAATTAACCTACGAAACATAGAAAATAGGTGCAAGAGTAGGCCGTTCGGCCCTTCGAGCCATTCAATATGATCATGGCTGATCATCCAACTCAGTATCCTGTACCTGCCTTCTCTCCATACCCCCTGATCCCTTTAGCCACAAGGGCCACATCTAACTCCCTCTTAAATATAGCCAATTAACTGGCCTCAACTACCTTCTGTGGCAGAGAATTCCAGAGATTCACCACTCTCTGTGTGAAAAATGTTTTTCTCATCTCGGTCCTAAAGGATTTCCCCCTTATCCTTAAGCTGTGACCCCTTGTCCTGGACTTCCCCAACATCGGGAACAATCTTCCTGCATCTAGCCTGTCCAACCTGCACGTCTTTGGAGTGTGGGAGGAAACTGAAGATCTCGGAGAAAACCCACACAGGTCACGGGGTGAACGTACAAACTCCGTACAGACAGCACCCGTAGTCGGGATCAAACCCGGGTCTCCGGCGCTGCATTCGCTGTAAGGCAGCAACTCTACCGCTACGCTACCGTGCCGCCCGAAATTGTTATTTCCCAAATAGCAGAGTAGCTCAAATGTTCGAACAAGGAACTTCAGATGGTGGTTTACAAAAGAAGACACAAGGTGCTTGAGTAACTCAGTGGGTCAGACAACATCTCTGGAGCAGTAAAATGTAGAAACAAGGAACTGAAGATTCTGCTTTTTAAAAAAGTTTGTTGCTTTACCGTCTTGTATTTTTAAACCTCTTTTTAAAAAACAGATTTTGCAAGTGGATTACTGGTGACTACACATGTGATTACTTTGTGGTTCAGTATTAGGCAATGGAATATTTGTGGTTTAGCAACAAATGTGCTGGGGTCTGATCAGGAAGCCAAGGAAACACCCAAGTTTGGTAACATTGGCGTTGAAATGTAACGGTCCGTTCACTGAGTAACGAGGTCCTGAACACCGATGTCAGGATGCATTAAAACAGTGAAAGGTTACCTTTACAAAAATATCTGTAGTGGCGAGATTAAATTTGAAGCTATTGAACCACACGTGTTTATGGAGTTAGATTACTCATCAGCCATGAACTAATTAGTTAGAAAAGTTCAGAGGAAACAAATGGGCTATCCTTTCTCCTCCTAACCACCAGTTCTAGGATCTAGTGTAATTAGGGGAAGAGGAAACATGGCTTCCTCCCACTGTATCCTGCTGCTCTCACCTCACCTCCCTCCAGATTGGAAAGTGATAGAGATACATTCATCCTTATTTTTCACCCCACCAGCCCCCACATCCAGCACATCATTCTTTGACTTATCTACCAGCCACAAGGTGACCCCACCATTAATTACATCTTTCCCTCCCCACTTTCTGCTTTTCACAGAAACCACTCTCTCCATGACTCCCAGATACGCTGATCTCTCCACAGGCATTTTCCCCTGCAACCGTGGGTGATGTGACACCTGCCCCTACACCTCCTCCCACAACATTCAGGGACCAAAAGACCCCTTTTAGTGAGACAAGAGATTCACCTGCATGTCCTCCAACCTCGACTGTTGCATTCAGTGTTTTGTTATGGCTTTCTTTATTTATATGAGACCAAATGCAGACAAGGCGAGCTCTTTGCCAACCATCTGTGCTCTGCCCACAATGGCCATTTGTCTTTTGTGGTTGACAGCCATTTTGATTCCACTTCCCATTCCCTCACACACCTATCAGTCCTCATCCTCCTCCACTGTTAGGGTGAGGCCACACAGAGATTAATGTAACACACCTAGGTCTACAACCAAACAGCATGAACATTGGATTCCCTAATTTCAAGTAACTTTCATTCCCTTTGTACCTTTCTCTTCTCCTATCTCCCCTGGTCCTCCCTCACAACCCACTTCTTCCGATAATACCACTCAGTCCACTATTACCATGGTTCTGTACTCTCCCCCATCTACCCAACACCCATTGTTGTCTCCCATTTGCCTCAATCCGCCTGTTTAGCTCCAGTCTTCACCTTCCTTTCAGATTCCAGAAATGTTTGTTCTCCACTTACCTCCAGGCCTCTATCTCCACTTATCATTTCTACCCTTCCTTCCCTCACCTGACCCAATCAACCCCTCCTCACAAGTATTCACATATTGCTTGCTAACTCTTGTCCCACCTCTGTCCCCCACCCTTTTATACTGGCTACTTCCGCTCTATTCTTTCAGTCAAGATGGAACTCCACAATCTGAAACATTTGCTGTTCTTTTCCCTCCGTAGATGCAGCCTGACTCATTGAGTTCCTCCAGTAGCACTACTGGATTGGATTGAATTGAATTGAAATTAATTGAATTGAATGGAATGAAACAGCATGGATACAGGCCCTTCAGCCCACCGAGACAACGCTGACCATCGGTCGTCCATACACACTTTGTTGTACGTTATCCCACTTTCGCATCCACTCCCAACGCACTGGGGCAATTTACAGAGGCCAATTAATCTACAAACCTGCATATCTTTGCAATATGGGAGGATACATGAGCATCTGTGCAGTCATAAGGTAAATGTGAAAACTCCACAGACAGTAAAGATAGAAACATAGAACATAGATGCAGGAGTAGGCCATTCAGCCCTTTGAGCCAGCACCGCCATTCAATACGATCATGGCTAATCATCCAAAATCAATATCCCGCCCGTGCTTTCTCCCCATATCCCTTGATTCCGTTAAGGTTAGCCCGAAGAGCTAAATCCTGTTTCTGTACCCTCCCCCATCTGCCCAACACCCATTCTGTACCCGAGGCAAGGATGAAACCTGGGTCTCTGGCGCTGAGAGACAGCAGCTCTACCAACTGTGCCGCCCACTACGTTTTCCCCCCACCGATTTTGGTATTATCTGCAAACTTACTAGCCATTCCAATGACATTCTCATCTAGATCATCAATACAGATGACAAACAGAGGACCCATCACAAATCCCTGCAGCACACTGCTGATAGGCCTCCAGTCTGAAAAACAATATACCACTACCAGCCTCAGACTCCTTCCACCAGGCCAATATTGTATTCAATTTGATAGATCACACTGGATTCCATGTGATCTATCTTTCTGAACCAGTCTACCATGCAGGTCCTTGTCAAAGGCATGGCTAAAATACAACATAGACAACATCTACCACCATGCCTTCATCATTACTCTTGGTGAACCCTTCGATCAAATTGGTGAGACATGATTTCCCACATACAGAGCTATACTAAATATCTATAATCAGTCTTTGTCTTTCCAAGTGCTGGTAGATAATGTCTCGTAGAAACTCCTTCAGCAACTTCCCCATTGCTGATGTTAGGCTCACTGGCTTGTCCTTGCATCCTTCTTGTACAAAGACACAACATTAGTCACACTCCAAGCTTCTTGTACCTCACCCGTGGCTAAAGATGGCACAAATGTCTCAGCCAAGGAGCACTCTGCCACTTGACAATGCAGGCTAAGAACTTTGGAGGGCATGCTAGCTGGATTTCAATGCCAATGGATCTGCGGCACATCAGCGATAATGTTATCACTAACCAGGAAGCAAAGATTTTTGGTCATTTTGGATAACATTAATTTAAATCTTATATGTCTATTTTGCTTGGACTTTGGGGGAAGGGAGAATGATGACCAAAAGGAGAAGAGATAATCGTGTTTTTAGCTTCAAACTAAAACGGGCCCAGGCAGCAATGCTATTAAAACATGGCCTTTCTGAAAATGGTCAATGATGGGTGCAGCACAGGCGAAGTCAAATGTCCCTAACAAAAATGCTGTCTATCCATTCCTTCCACAAATGCTGTTTGACCACAGAATTACATCAGCACTTGTGTTTTACTCCATTTTCCAGATAATGCCCTGAAGGACCATTGGAAGAAAAATTACATAATTTCATGCACATCTGATTCAGGAACTACATCTTTGACTCAAGGGTAAATCATGACCACTGGCAAAATGTTCTTCCACTCCTGAATTAACTGTTGGGATATGATTAGTGCAAATTTCTAGCCCACTATTGTATCATAAATTAGATCATCTCCTTTTTGTTATTATGCTTGGAATGACTGGCTATTTTCTAAGAACTCATTTGCTTCCATGCTGTAACTGTCTCTTCAGCATCACAAATCTAATTACTTTATGTCAAGTAGATGTTAATATTCATTTGAAATAGTTTGAAGAGAGGCTCTTATTATTTTCCAATGCTTGCTGAATTTATCTTGTAAATAAAGGAGCTTCATTGCCATTCCATTTTTCCGAATTATTTTTTTTTTAGATGCCATTGAGACTGGTGGGGAACCTGAGCCAAAAGCAGATTTACAAATTCAACCCTACATTGTGTTCAGTTAATGTCACTTGCACAAGACTGAGCATTTTCCACCTCCCGGGTACATTTTTCAAAACGCTCCTGCAATATGTTCTTGTATGGACACACTGACCTTCAGGAATATAGGAGAGGAAATGGCTTTGAGATTAAGAAATACGGCAGCCAATTTTACATGAGAATACCCAACCCCAAATAAAAAAAATAAGTTTAGTTCCTATTATCACTGTTACAAAGACATTCAAGATTTCATAATTTGACCCAAAGAGTCTATGCCAGCTCACAGTGCAATGAGATTCCTTTGCTAACTTTTCCCAATACTTATTCTCCCCACACTTCCATCAACTCCAAAGTGATTCTACTACATACCAACAAAACACATAAAACAGTACAGCACAGGAACGGGACCTTCAGCCCACAATGTTTGTGCCAAACATGATGCCAAATTCAGCTGCTCTCATCTGCCTGTGCATGATCCATATCCCTCTATTTCCTGCACTTCCATGTGACTATCTAAAAGTCTCTTAAACGCCACTATTGTACCTGCTATCACCACCCCCCTTGGCAATGCGTTCCAAGCCCCCACTACTCTGTGTAATTTGCTCTACGCATCCCTGTTAAACCTTCTCCCTCTCATCTCATAGCTATGCCCTCTAGTGATGCACATTTCCACCCTGTGAGAAAGGATCAGATGGTCTACCCTATTTTGCCTCTCATAACTTTACATGCTTCTATCAAGTCTCCCCTCAACCTCTGACATCCCCGAGAAAACAATCCAAATCCATCCAACTTCCCTCTGTAACTAAATTCCTCCAATCCAGGCAGCATAATAAGCCCCCTCTGCACCCTTTCCATAGCTTCCACATCGTCCTGTAATGGGGCAACCAGAAATGCATGCAATATTCCAAATTGGCCCAAAAAAAGTCCTATGGACCTGCATCATGACTTCCTGGAGGGGCAATTTGCAGTGGCTAATTAACATATCATCCGTATAATTGTACTGACAGATTACATCAAAGGAGGCTATTTAGTTAAACCAGTCTAACAAAGGCTCACAAAGCAATTCAGTTCTTCACTCATAATTTTTGTAAAACAGAATGGATCACTCCTAGCCAGTTAACTTTGAACCCAGAATACCAACAGGAAAGTCGCATGCACACAGAGACAACCTGGAAATTCTATACCAATAGAACCATAGGTCAAGATCAAAGGTCACTAGTGCTGAGGTAGCAGCTCAACCAACTGTCATTGTGCTGCCCCTGTAGTCACCCCTTTGAATGTCTGTCCTTGTCGAAAGAATGCGAGGCCGAAGGCTTTTATAATATGGATATTTTTCAACTTAATGCATGAAACAACGAAACACAAATATTAATGCAGCTGCAGGTAATCTTTAACAAAAAGGCCGGATTGGGGATATAAAATATGGAAGCAATCAGTTAATTTTAGGACAATAGATCATTGGTTGAAAATGTAATATGATCTATAAATCAAGATAACAGGCATTTACTCATTGTGAGAGTTGGTTAACAGAGATTGGGTACCATGTATTTCACAGCTGCAAAAATGGGACACAAGGTAATGGTGACATTTAACAAACATTTTAGATTAAACAGGTTATGCTCATGGAATATGCCTTAAATGCCCAACTCCATTTGGCAGCATCCTTATATAAATTTCAATTATACTCAACTCTGAGAAGAATGCTTGTGGTTAAAACCATTCAACTTTCTAAAGGAATAAGAAACTTTAATTAAAAGCATTAACAACATAGCGCTCCACAAAATTATATTAAAGGGAAAGTAGTATTTCCAGGCAAAAGCAATCCATGACAGACACAAATGATCAATCAATGCATTCTGTTTCAAAGCTAGACCTTTTGTTTATTTCTCTACATGCTTCATCTGGCTCAGTTTAAGTTATTCTTAAAGCAGGGCATTTATGTTCTGGCTTCTGGGAGGTAACACTAAATTCACTCTCTATACTTGCAACAAATAGACTCCTTGTAATTTAATATTAGAAACAGGAATTCAAGAGGTATAAACCAGAAACAGAAAATGCAGGAAATACTCAGCAGATCAGATCGCATCTTTGGGATGAAAAACAGTATTAATGTTTCAGGTTGAAGACGCTTTGTCAGAACTGGGAGACAAAACATGTTTTAGATTTGCAGTGTCGGCCTTTCCTTTTAATTTTTAATTCAACAGGTGTATTTAAGAGCAGAAATGCCAGGATTAGATCTTCCTGAAACTAAATAATTACTGAACAGGTCACATGCAGAATGTTTACAATTCCAGCCAATGAGGCACATGGGATCAACGTTATGGTAGTTAATCTTGTAATTCAGAAGTTTGGACAAATGGTCTGGAGACATTATTTCAAATCCTATCACAGCAGCTGGGGAATTTAACATCAGCTAATTAAATAACCTGTAATTACATTTCAGTAATGGTAGCCATGAATATATATTGCATTATTGTATAAAAATAAACCATTGTCTTTCAGGGAAAGAAATGATGCCATTTGGCCTACGTGTATATCCTACATGTGATGCCTACAAAGAACACAGAACAGTACAGCACATGAACAGGCTCTTCAGCCCACAATGTCTGTACCAAACATGCCAAAATAAACTAATCTCATCTGTACATGAGCCATATCCATCCATTCCTGCATATCCATGTGGCTATCTAAAAGCCTTTAAAATGCATTGGCAACAGGTTGGCAGATGATTTCTTGCCTTTCTCAAGTGCAGAATGTAGCTCATCAATGAAGACTTGAAGACTTGAAGCTCAGCCTCTTCACATGCATATGCATATATGCAAGCATCACCTGCATGGTGTACACTGACAATTGATTTTCAGGTGATATGGATCCTAGAATGTACCCAACCCTTCTGATGAACAATCTTGCAAGGGGCTTGTCTATGGCAAGGTGTAGTATGGCAGCAAGGAAGAATAAGAAGAGGAAAAAGGATTGGTGCAATGAGTGCTCAGTGGTTATCTTCGGGGGACGGTCACATTTTATGAACGTGTAGAAAGTACAGCATGTAGGTGGCATAGAATAGTAATGAATTTCCAAGGACAGAAGTATTTAAAAAGGATTCCCCATAATCATTCTGGGTCGAAAGCTGTTATGAAGTCACAAAAGTCTACATACAATGTTTCATAACTTCATAAGTTATGAAACAGAAGCAGAATTAGGTCATTTGGCCCTACTCCACCATTCATTCATGGTTGATTTATCTTTCCCTCTCAACCCTATTTTCCTGCCTTCTCCCCATAACTTTTGACACCTTTTCTAATCAAGAACCTGTCAATTTCCGCTTTAAAAATACCCAATGATGGCCCCACAGCCGTCTGTGGCAATGAATTCCATAGATTCACCACCCTCTGACTAAAGAAATGTTTGATCCCTACATTTTCTTGATTTTATTACACAATGTGCACAAACCTGTTGATGGATGGAATCTGGATTGCAACTCTGGGAGTAGCTTGGAGGATGTGGTTGAGAAGAATTCTGATCATAACTTTTACCATGTTGGATATAAGGGAGAATTCTTTGTAATTACCACAAATTGTAGGTTTCCATTTTTGAAGATGAACACGGTTAGAGTTTGTCAGATAATTTTTTGCATACTCTTCTTCTCTAAATGAAAGCAAAAGTGACAAGCAATAGACATAACTAAGCATTGCCACAACATACAGAGCAGATCATGACTTTTCACTTCCATTCAGACTTGAAAGGTCAATTTGAACGTAAATAGAAGGTTGTAATGATGGCAGCGCCAGGCACATGAACACCATGGCCTAGACTGGAACACGTCCAGTAGTCAATTAGATAATCCATATCAGCTTCCTCCCAAGTTCTGTGCCATCACCAACATTAGTATTCAGCCAAACCGATTCAGTCCACTTTACCATTAACCAGAGAAAACTGGATGCAGCAAAGCTTACAAGAAAATCTCTTCAAGACAGTACAAAAGACCTGCTCCGAACTGGCCACACTTCTAGCCATCTGTTTTGGCAGGTCAATCACTGACATCCACCTGACAATGAGGAAAACTACCAAGTTATGTCCTTCCTAGAGAAAATAGGATACATTCAATTTGGTTAAATATTAACAATCCAGAGATACAGCCATAATCTATATTTACTGTAAATATTTGTTTAGAGCATGTTCTCAAAAATGACACGCTTCACTTCTGATTTTCATGAATGTAGGGAAACATCACATTCATAATAGATGAATGGCCCTACTTTTCATAAAGTACAGTAAATGGCAGAACCATTGGAGAATTGATGTACAGAGCAATGTTGGATTGCAATCCCACAGCCCCCTAAAAGTTTTGACACAAGTAAATAAAATGCTAAACAAGGCATATAATATGCTTAGGAAAGAACTGCAGATGCTGGTTTAAATCGAAGGTAGACACAAAATGCTGGAGTAACTAAGGCAGGCTGCATCTCGGGGTGACGTTTCGAGTCTGAAGAAGGGTCTCAACCCAAAATGTTACCCATTCCTTCTCTCCAGAGATGCTGCCTGTCCCGCTGAATACTTAATTTTATCCTTGTAATATCATTGCTCAGGTGACCCGTTGTCTTGTCAAAAACATTTCATTGTACCGTTGACCCTGTGTTAACCTACATATGACAAATAAAACTGAACTGAACTGTACTCCAGCAATTTGTGTCTACCATATAGTATGCTTACGTCATTAGATGGGGTGTTGAATATAAACGTCAGGAAGACATGTGCTAAGTGCCTGGAATACACTTCCAAGGGTGTGGAGGGGGTTTGTGGTGGTGGAAGCAGACAGAATAGTTACGTTTATGAGGCATTTAAACAGGCACATGAACACAGTGGGTTAGGAGGGATATGGATCATGTGCAGGCAGACGGGGTTAGTTTCATTTGGCATCATGGTCGGCATAGGTGTAGACAGCTGGGATGAAGCGAATCCCTTGAGGAATATATGAAATGCACGGTTGCATTGGAGAGAAAAATCAGGAGGGCTGAAAAGGACAAGATACCTTGCACATTCAAGATAAAGGAAAATCTTAAGATATTCCCCAGAAATAAGCACAAAAGGGTAACAACATTCTATTCCAGCGGAGCAGGCAGAAAAAACTAGGCCGACACTACAGGGCAGTATGTTGGAATGCTGCACTGTTAGAAACGTCACCATCAATCTAATACTGTCTAAAGTCTCAAGTGAGAGTAATATGCTATGGCAATATTTTAAAGAAATCTTTGCAGGTGTCTAACTCAATATTTATCCCTGCTTATTCCTCTTTGTTACGGCAACACAACTTCTCGTTATCATTTTGCTACCTTTGGGAACGTGATGCAACTTGGCCACTGCATTCACTCCAAAGGATTCGGAAGTATTACACAAGCTGTATTTTATAAGATAGAACTTGTTCATGCCTAAAGATTATCTAGAGAAATCTATCTGATCAAATTTTGCATTAGAAGAATTTCAAGCAATATTTTCGATCAGCAAGTTTAATGATGAAGAGAATATTGATTCAAGTTGTAGATTTCCTTTAAATTTCCTCATTCAAATAATGTTTTATCCAATATTATAATTGAAAGCTCTCAGTGGATCTTGCATGATGTTATTTATTGTTGAAGACATTTGCTTTGCTAAGAGAATTGTACCATATAAAAAGCAACAAGAGAATAATTTATATATTATTTCTACAATCTTTAGTTTTACTTTTAAGTTTAATTTAGAGATACAGCATGGAAACAGACCCTTCGGCCCACCAAGTCAATGTCAACAACCAATCACCCATTCACACTAGTTCTATGTTACCCCATTTTCACGTCCACTCCCTGCACACTAGGCGTAACTTATGGAGGCCGATTAAAACCGCAATAAACCCGCACAGGGAGAACGAGCCAACTCCACACAGACAGCACCTGAGGTCAGGGTCAAACCTCTACATGCCACTGTGTCGCCATAAAATGTTTGCATTTATAATTCAGTTTTAAAGTTCCTTCAGTTTTAAAGCCACTTCGTAGAACATCGAACAGTACAGCACAGGAATGGGCCCTTCGGCCCACAATATTTGTGCCGAACATGATGCAGCTGAGGACACGTGTTTTCTCAACACCTTATCAAAGACAAGAGGGAAGCAGAAACCCGGAGAGTGAGCAAGGTACAAGAGGCGGATGCAAACATAATCAGAATGGTCTTTCCTGGAAGAGAAGTGGTAGTGAACTTAATTACTATTCAAACCAAAAGGATGGGATGGGAGAAGAGATTGGTTTAAATGATGTAGAAGGAAAGCAGACGGTCAAATGGTAACTTGGGCCTGCTCCTCGTGGTAACTCATGGTTGATCCCAACCTGGTCTGAGCTCCAGCTTGTGTCTGCTCTTCACAAACCTCAACCTTCTCCCCACCTCCACCTCCTCCCCTCCAAATCCACTCCCTGCAGTATATCTTAGTTTTTAAGATGTTTAGGAAGTTCAACAATTTAAATTTTACATAGAGAGTGGTAGGTGCCTGGAACACGCTGCCAGAGGTAGTAGTGGAGGCAGATACGATGGTTGTGTTTAAGATGCTTTTAGAGAGGCACATTGATATGCAGGGAGTGGAAGGATATGGATCACATGCAGGCAGAGGAGATTAGTTTAACTTAGCATCATGTTCAGCACAGACATTAAGGGCCAAAAGGACTGTTTATGTTCTATGTTCTATGAATGGCACTGGTGAGATGTCATAAACCTCAGGGCCATAGTAATTACTGTTTAGGGTATGCATAACTAATTTGAAGTTAACATACATTAACATTTGTGCAGACAGTAACAAATTTCCAAACAATAACAAAGAGGACAAAAAAAAAAAGAATAACCAGATAATGAATGGAACGGAAGCCAATAGTCAGAAATATGAGCAGAGACCGGAAGATAGAAATTGACACCAAAACTCTCAACATTGTAAAATAAACATCTTAGGATACATATGGGGCAGCAAATGAAAGAACATTGTATTAATGCAGTAATTGCTGTAAGAAAGACTAACCATATCTCAACATACATACGTACACAGAGTCAGAACACAATTCCAGTGGAATGACAATTAGCACAGGGCAAAGGTACAGTCAATTTCAGAGTGCTACATGCAATTTTGTTTCATCAAATCATCGCATTGATATGGAAGCAGTAGCAGCAAGCAGATAGACCCTTCACCTCAGGCAATCACCCTACCTATTCTCCTCATGATATTATACACCTCTATAAGATCAGATGCCTAATTGATCACCATTGTCTACTCTAGCAAAGAAGAAAGCTGAGAAGATATACAAGATTCTTATGTGTACCAAATGGACACCAACATCTTCAAACTTGCACTAACTTCGACAGCAAAATAAAAGATAAGCTAAAAAGGAGAAGGTGCATTAATGTAATCTGATTTGCCTGTGGAGCCAGTGTGGTAGTAAACCTAAAATAACTGTATAGATGTTTGAGGAACATAGAGGCTTGTAAAATAATGGCACATAATTTGCCATTCATTGGCTTGTGCACCAGAATATGCCAAGATAGTGAAGTTTCCAATAAAAAAAAACATATTTTGAGAAGATGAACATCAAAAAATATAAAATATTACATGCAAAGAAATTCAAGACTAGATATGGATTGCAGATATAAAAAACAGATATTACTTAAAGTAAATACTATTACTAGTATTTGTTAAATCAAAAATGGTTTTAATGGCTATTATCATCTACTCAGAAAAATAACTGCACCAGTACTAACACAGTACATAACATCAGACCTTGTTGTCTTTGCCAAGGTGGATTAAACAAAAAAAAATCTAAAAAGAGAAAAAGGTCTGAATATGCTGAATTCACTTGATACAATAACATGCATTCAAGAATGATTCAGCGGCCGTGACTCTCCACGGTTATAAATGATTCACCAGCCTAAGAGGAATTTCCATCACATGCCATTTTAAGCGAGCAACCATTTGCTTGGAAACTATGTCCTCATTTTGCAGAGTTATCAGCAGTTTCAACTATTGTGGGGAGAAAAAAACTATAATTCACTGTATGCCATAGTCTGGTAGTAAATTAACAAACTTCCTCAGACAGCGCGCCAAGGGACTCGATGCATTCAACCCAATGTAATTTAGGATGGGGCTTGTTTTTGGCATAGTATAGAGCAATGTCATTCAGTGGAGTTCAAGGTTGAAACTATTCTATTACCCAACATAGCAAACCCAAAGGAATAATGAAGGAAAAGTGAGAGAGAAACAATATAAAAATACAATATATTAGTTTATTTGATCTAAATATTAATATTCGTTTTTGTTTAAAGGGGGTGCTTCGACCTTCAGAGAAAGAACATTCATATGTCATTCCTTAAATCTTTCCACAATCCAAATCTGCTATATGTAGTATAGGATTAAAATAATAAACATTAACTATTTAAAATGTACTTTTTAAAACAAAGTCAAGTATAAGGTTTCAATAACCAAATGACAAAGCAATTTTGCAGTTTGTGGAAAATCAAATAGACAACAGTCTCTTGCATATAGTTTGTAGCCCAGAGTAGGTGAATCGAGGACCAGATGACATAGGTTTATGGTGAAGGGGAAAAGATTTAACAGGAATCTGAGGGGTAACTACTCAAACCCAACTTTTTCTATTTCACAAAAGTTCAGAGGCCAACAACCTTTGTAGTCAATTAAATTATTTTAATCAAGAGATTCACGTAGGTCACAGACTTGAGAGTCTTGGTGCAGTATTTTCTTTTGGCAATTCACAATACAAAACGGTGTTATTCCTGTGTAGAAACAAAATGTGGAATGAGAGAAGTCCATCCAGGTTAAACAATCATTTTGTTTCAACACAAATATTTTTTTAGTTTGGTCCAAAATAAATGATTCGGGGTATTAGAATTATTTTCCAATATGAAACAGCTAATATCATTGTAAACCAGATTCCGATACGCCAATTAACCCATTTTATTGCAACTTTAGCTTTAATACTTAGTCACATGTTAGCATAATCCTTTTAATAATGTTTCAAAAGATTATAACAACCCTGTGACCCTATCAAAACTCTCATTTCAAAAATAGCATTTTAGAATCAGATCAGTTCAGATTAAGATTTCAATCAGTTTATTGTCATATACACCAGCCTGAAAAAAAATTCCTTGTTCACAGGAAGCCGATAGAGTACATATAAATGATGAAAGCCACAGCATTAAATACAACAAATGCAAAAACAGCAGAATGGTGCAAAGATTGTAGTTTAATCTGAAGTAGTGTAAAAACAAAAATTCTAACGTGCAATAACGAAATAGGTAGAGTCAAGAGTCAGAGTGTGAGAGCAGAACATTCCCGGGAACAGAAAGAGGTGACTGATTCAGGAGTTCGATAGCAGTGGGGAATAACTAATCTTGCATCCGAATATACAGACTTTCAAGCTCTTGTATCGTTTCCCAAGAAGAGAGAAAAGGAATGGCCAGGGTTGCAGACTTCCTTGACAATTAACTTGGATGGGCTTTTTTCATTCCATATTTTCTAATCGCACAAGAATAACGCTGTGCTGTATTGTGAGCCTCTCAACTTTTGAAATAAAGTTGGTTTGGGGTCAGTATTCATGATGACACTTCCAGCCTTTCTGATGGTGTATGTATGCAGTGAGGATAGACTGGATGAAAGAAGTGACAAGATGTGCTGAGCTGTGTCAACCACTTTCTCAGGTATAGGCAGCCAAGGGCAGAACAGTTACCATATTAGGTTGAAACGTATTCTATCAGAATACCTTCTATAGCGCATCTGTGGACATTCGCGAGATCTTCACGGACATGCTGAATCTTCTTATAAACTGAAGAAAGCATATGCATAGATGCATTTTCTTGATCACCGCATCAGAGTGAGGGGACAGGTAGGTTGCTGCTGATATGGAATCCCAGGAACCCGATGCCGTCGAATGAATAGCATCCTGACAGAAATGGTCTTATTGTCAAGGTGATCCAGAAATGAATGTGGTGCAAGAGAAATAGGATCCTCTGCAGACCTATTTAACCTGTGTACAAATTGCAAGAGGTCAAGCTTTTCCAGAAGACTGGTGCAGATGAGGCCCATTACCAGTCTTTCAAAGCATTTAATCATGATTAATATTACATTAATGGTCACCCATTCCTTTTCTCCGGACATGCTGTCTGACACGCTGAGTTGCTCCAGCTTTTTGTGTCTATCTGTCATTTCATACTAGTTCTATATCATTCCTCGTTCTCATCCACTCTCTACACACTTGGGGCAATTTTTACAGAGGCAAATTAAGCTACAAACCGCATGTCTTTGGGATGTGGGAGCACCCAGGGGAAACCCATGCAGTCACAGGGGGAATGAGCAAACTCCACACAAACAGCACTCGAGGTCAGGATCAGAATGATTAGAATGGATGTCAAAGGGTTATGGGAAAAGGCAGGAAAATGGGATTAGGAGGCAGAGATCAGCCATGATTGAATGGCAGACTAGACTCGATGGGCCGAATAGCCTAATTCTACCACTATAACTTGTGAACTTGTAGAGGTACCGGGCAGAAGCCATTGAGGGGTCACTTTACCTTTCTGGGGATTGGAATGATGGAGGTTTCCTTAAAGCAGATGGGGATATCTGATTCAGATAAAGTAAATGTAGGAAGGAACTGCAGATGCTGATCTAGACCGAAGATAGACACAAAAAGCTGGAGTAAATCAGCCGGTCAGGCAGCATCTCTGTTGAAAGGAATAGGTAAGGTTTCGGGCCAAGACCCTTCTTCATGTAGGTTCAGACTCTACATAAGGTAGGTTGAGATAAGGAATGTACTTCTGCAGATTGAATACTGATTTTCCGGCAACTGATGATCTTCCCACCCCAAAAAATCCGGACTAAATTACGAGAGTTCAGTTGAAATTCCACGAGCGGCCACAGATGGCATTGCGAATGGCAAGTGTTCTTTCGGGTTTTGTCCCTCCATAGTGAAACAATTAACTGTGCTCACAATCTTCTCGCCTAACTCATTCGAAAAGACAATACATTAAACTCTCGTTTTAACGAACCCCTTATAACAGTCTGAAGAAGGGTCTCAACCCGAAACGTCGCCCATTCCTCTCCAGAGATGCTGCCTGTTCCGATGAGTTACTCCAGCATTTTGTGTCTACCTTCGATTTAAACCAGCATCTACAGTTCTTTCCTACGCTTATAACAGTTCGGATATAGCGGACAGTCCTGCCGACCCATCACTGGCTCCCGTCTCCCTGGCCATTTAGAGCTTCCAACCCCACTCCCATCTCACAAGGTGCACCAGCAAGCCCTTCTTCACCCACCTAAAAAAACACAAGGTGCTGGAGTAATTCAATGGATCAGGATCTCTGGGTGACATCAGGACCCTTCCCTAGACTGCTTCAGTCAGCTGAGTTATTCATTCCAGCACTCTGTGTTGTTTCACTTTAAAACTAGACACCGATGCTGCCAATCTACACCAGTGAGCCCTTCGTCCAGGTTCACACGGCTGTTGTGGCTCACATAGCAGCCCTTGGGGACAGCGTGTTTTTCAGGGTGCCCCAACCAACACAATGCACTCGGTCACTGTGGGACTCCCTCCTTCTCACCTGTTGTTGCTTCCAAGGTGGAGTATGTCAAGAACTCTGCTAGAGGAGCAAGGTGGAGGAGAAAGGCAGCACTGTCCCCCGGGGCTACAACGTGAGCCGCAACAACAGCCGTGTCACTGAACCATGCAGTGGGCGAAGAAGGGCTCACTGGGAGGGGTGTCATTAGCGGGCTTGGGGTGCATTGTTGTTTCATTATCATGTGACCTCTGTTGGTCCAGAAAAACGGATAATCCAAAAAGGCTCTGGAACCGAGGGTGCTGGAAAATTGATGTTCACCCTGTCTCAAACATGTACGCGCAATTGATAATATCAACGAAGTATAGGTGCGAAACATGGGAAGCTAGCCTACCTTTAAATTATAACTTCTGGCAATTGGCTGCTTTTAATCTAATTTGTGACATTAAGCCAATAATCTGCCTTATAATTTTCTCTTAAAGCTTACAAGATATTTAAGCCTTGCTTCTGCGATAATGTTCACTTCCCTATATCACAGGTCCCAAGTTCAAATTCTAGGCCAACTAAATGTTAAATCAAAAGACCTGCTGCCTCTCAGATGAATGTCATAGGTTTCAATCTGAGGAAAGACATTTTTGCCATAGAGGGAGTACAGCAAAGGTTCACCAGACTCATTCCTGGGATGGCAGGACTTTCATATGAAGAAAGACTGGATAGACTCGGCTTGTACACGCTAGAATTTAGAAGATTGAGGGGGGATCTTATAGAAACTTACAAAATTCTTAAGGGGTTGGACAGGCTAGATGCAGGAAGATTATTCCCGATGTTGGGGAAATCCAGAACAAGGGGTCACAGTTTAAGGATAAGAGGGAAGTCTTTTAGGACCGTTGAGAAAATCTTTTTTTGCACAGAGAGTGGTGAATCTGTGGAATTCTCTGCCACAGAAGGTAGTTGAGGCCAGTTTGTTGGCTATATTTAAGGGGGAGTTAGATGTGGCCTTTGTGGCTAAAGGTATCAGGGGGTATGGAGAGAAGGCAGGTATGGGATACTGAGTTGGATGATCAGCCATGATCATATTGAATGGCGGTGCAGGCTCGAAGGGCCGAACGGCCTACTCCTGCACCTATTTTCTATGTTTCTATGTTCATGGCGTTAAATGAAAACCAAAGCAAATACCCCAATGTTTTGATCAATATTTATCACCGATAATAGCATCATACAAAAAAAAGATTAGATCAATAATTTCAACAAGGGTTTATAAACCCTCCTTATGCAAAAAATAAGCTACCATTAACTACAATAGTGATTACACATTACAAGACCAATTGGTAAATCCTCAGATCATCCAAAGTGCTCTGCAAATTCAAGTTTGTTCTTTCAATTTGGTATCCATATTGCACACAGATATATATTGGTTTTTATATCTATTCATCCATGCAACATCTGATCGTTATTATTGAATACTTTCTTCACATTCTGGAGTGTTGCCACTGTCAGAATTTATCAACACAAAGCAGCAGTGAAATATTTTCATTTTAAATAAGACTAGAATTGCAGTAAAGCATGAGGGAAGGCATCAAAAAAAATTGTCTAATTGAAATCCGGCAAGAGATCCCATTTAAACTATCCCAATTTATATAGATTTTACTTTTATCTCCTCCTATCCTCGAGCTGTGCCGAGAGAGAACATTCTAAATTACATTGTATTTCATGGTCGCAGGTCAATCATTTTGAGATAATGAATTAAGTTTATGGCATGAGTAGCACATCAAATGAGACTTTATAGCATACTTGGGTTGAGATGCAATTTTTACACATATGCTAAATAAATCTAACGAAAATCTAATGTTGATTGCTCCTTGGGACATTGGCAGCTTTAGAAGCATCTTGCTAGTCTATTATTCACAAGCTATGGATGCAGAAGTCAAAAGTGAATTCATATACACATATAATTCACCTCAATGAATATCACTTTTTCTGGATACATGCCAGTTCCTTCAAGAGGGCTTACCTTTATTCATTTCCACCTCACTAAATGTGATAACAAGTTGTTTCTTTTATAATTACTTCATTGTCACATGCACAAGTTATCAATACAGTGGCACAGCTGGTGCATCACAGTGCCAGAGACCCGGATTCGATCTTATCCTTGGGTGCTGTCTTTGTGAAGTTTGCATGTTCTCTCTGTTACTGCATGGGTTTCCTCCAGTTTCCTCCCACACCCCAAAGACATGTGGGTTAATAGACCTCTGTATATTATCCCTCGTGTGCAGGGAGTGGGTGAGAAATACGGATAATCCAAAAAGGCTCTGGAACCGATGGTACTGGAAAATTGATGTTCGCCCTGCCTCAAACACGTACCCGATTTTAAATTAGTATGAAAAGGTGAACGATAGCAGTGTGGACTCAGATTATGCCGAAGGACCTGTTACCATGTTGTATCTTTTAAGTTCTATTTACAGCATTTCTTCAATGGTTGAGATGTTTTAAACCACACTGGACATGGATTACATTTTTACTAAGTGCAAAGGAATTCCTGATAATAATTCACTTTTCACATTATTGAAATTTCACAATTGATCCTTTAGGAAGGTTGGTAAAGATTTGCATTTAGCATTTAATTTTCTAAATAACTGTTAATTTTTCAAGTGCATTTACAGTGTCACTAAATATTTAGTTTTGAAATCAAATTAAGTTAAAATAATTTTAAAAAGGGATATAAAACAGAAAGATGCAAAAGTCCCAAAATCAAGCTGCATATGTGGGGACAGAAACCAATTTAACATTTTGGGTTGTTGACTGATCATCAGAACCAGAAAAATTTAACGGATGAAACAAGTTGCAGAGAAAGAAGGGACCAGGGGGTGGAATTGGATAAGTTTCTGATACGGTGACAAATTGATTAAAAAACATGGGGTGGAGTGGTAACGGCTAGTGCTCAACAAAATGTATGCCAATGCCTGAGGGAAATATAAAGATGATGAGTGAAATCTGAAATTACAAGAACAGAGATTGAAATAACTCCTGGGAACAAGACTAGAATGGCTCATAATCTAGAAGTGCACAGTGTGGAAAGTCTGATACAGAACAGAAATCCTGAATATAAATCTTACACAAGCATTCAGATCACTGCATCATTTTTAAGTTCAGGTGTAAAGTAAAATTAACGTAACTAAGTGAGAAAACTGTCAAAGAACTGATGAATTCAACCAATAAATAGATAAATCAGGGTGCTTGGTAAAACTGAATTTAAGAACAGTGTCAGCAGATTCATTAAGGCAAGTTTACAATAGTTTCTAGAAAGCACATCATTTAAATCATCAATGTTATATATCCCATTTTTAAACTGTATTTGAGATTTTTTGCAGGAATTCGGGTGGTCATGCAAGATCTCAACCAAAACATTGACCATCCCTTTGCCGTCAGAGATGCTGCCTGACCTGCTGAGTTTCTCCAGCAGTTTGTTTTTTGCTCCGGATTGCATCTGCAGTCTCCAGTGTCCCCATTTGAAACACTTTGTTGTGATTAATCAGCTTCAATGTTATAAATGACAATTGTTCTCTTAGACTCTTCTTTAAAGGTCAGATTATTCAGTTTTACCCATTGAGCATTTTCTCAAAAAATGAGAAACAAAGAAATGTGTAAGAAAGAACTGCAGATGCTGGTTTCAATCGAAGGTAGACACAAAATGCTGGAGTAACTCAGTGGGTGAGGCAGCATCTCTGGAGAGAAGGAATGGGCGACATTTCGGGTCGAGACCCTCCTTATGTATTTGATGCAAACCAGCTCCACAATGGGAACATGTATTTACTCTCATGATTTATGCTGCGCCTCTGAGCGACCTCCTGCCAGACCTTCATTGCTCAGATTAATTAGTGAAAGGTCAGTATTTAATTTTTTATGATGACTAACTGATATCACCATGGAAGAACGTGTTTATTCATTAAATCTAAATTCCATCCATGATCAACAAACAGACCTTGAATTCTGACAAGCTCAGCCTAATAGATGTTGGTTAATGGTGCCTTTATTGTCACATGTGCAAAGTGCAGATGCACAGTGAAATCTTTTAACTTACAAACAGCCCAGTAGACTATTGCCATATCCAAGCATATACCCGATTAGCAAATTGTACAGAAATAGTTTACTGGTCCTGCATGCAAAAGGCACCATGTTGAATTATAACTGGCAAATTAATTTAATTGTAGATAAGTGGAAGTATTTTATTTTCACATTTTGAACAAGACCATGTATTCCTTGGAGAATAGGTGTATGTGTGGAGTAGAGATGCAGAAATCACTGCAACTAATGACAAAGGTGAATAAGGTCACCAAATTATCACTGTGGTTCACTACTCGAGAGACTTCCGAGGAGGGAAATAAGCTCAATCTTGAATAGAATCTCAGCATTGTGAAGGTGTTTCAGTCTCCCCGTTATCATATTGAATAGAGAAGGTGAAAATAGTAAAATATCAGAATATTAGAACAGAGAGGTCATTGCAAACATAGAAGACTGCAGGGATGGGAAGGAGTGTGGTGAACTGGCAATCATCACAACTGCATAAATGTTTAATAGGATAGACCTAGAGAATAGGTTTCTACTTGTGGGCTGGGCCAGACTATAATGCAAGATACTTGCTAAAATCCAAATATGAAATAGATGAAATCCAAGAAAACAGTGGATGGTACATAGACTGTGGTATTACAGCGAATAGCATTATGCATCTCGGTGTTGGATACATTCTAGGGGGGTAAGAATAGGAGATGAAAAGGCTTTCTTTTTTTATCAAGAGATTTGAATAGCGAATGTACTTGGTAAGAATTGGTTATTAAATTTAAATCATGACTTAAGAACAATATCAAGAAATATTTAAATGGCTTACAAGATATATGTTTCTCCCCAGACTGTACATTCACCAAGTACTTCAGGCTGATGAAGACAGAAAGCCTGAAGAATGTTGCATTATATAATTTGTTGATATATTATTAACAGAAGAGTATTCAATATTTCCACTGGGAAAAATACACAGATGAGTACATGGATACATTAAAATTAAACTGTAAACAAAGTTTGAGAATCAGCCAAACTCTGAAGTGGGACTTCATGTAAATTTTTAGATTTCATTTTCCAGTATTGCAACAAACTCCATGAAACAAGCAAATATCAGTGAGAAAATGAACAAGGATAACCAACACGTTTGCGCACTTCATCACCATTCTATGCTGAATTAGCTGATTAATTGAGCCTATTAGTGCATTGGACTAAACCTGGCAGTACTGTTGTGTAAACCAGAATGAGGAAGCTCCCAATTTTAATTTCTCACCTCTGATTTCACTACACATCACGTCTTCCTCATCCATTCACATCTTTAGTAATCTAGTTTACAAATCAATCAATTTTGTACTTTCAGAGTCAGGCAGCGTCTGTTGAGAGAAATAGATAGCCAATGATTCGGGTTTAGTGTAGAAGAAGGTTCTTGGCCTGTAACGTCAACCATCCATTCCCCCCACAAATGTTGCCTGGTCCCAAGTTCCTCCACTGCCCCCTTCTGTGCCCCAAATTCCAACACTTGCATTTTCACGTACCTCCCTGTCACAGTCATAATATTGTTTTTGACTTTTGTTAGAAGGAAGCATGAGAAATTGCATGTATCAGAGCAATGCTGAGAATTTTATTAGTTTTGAGAAGAAAGCAAAGTCTAGTTGATCCAGCTGATGACAAAACAGGCAAATTCATATTCTTTAATTTGACTTCAAAGGAGAGGCATCATGCAGAAATCAGGAAGAGAAAGTTTTATTTGGGAAGAGATTCTTAAAGCAAATCAACAACTCGAGTGGTCTTCTGTTCACCATAATACCCTTGTATGGATTGTGTGTGAGATATTTGCAAGGACAGATGCAAGTATGTCTGAGGACATGCATTTTCTTGGACGGATGCAAATGGTAGGAGCAGTTGAGAGATACGAAGAGATGTGGGTAATAACATTTACAAATAAGTGGTGTGATCAGGAATGATCTCGTCAGTGACGGAGTGCATGGTCTCCAGGTGAAGCACGAAGGAGGAGGCCAAGGTCAGTGATTAGTGGTTATGCATTTGAGTGGGAAAATTAGGTAGTGAATTTCCAAGACATTGTACTGCAGGATAAGGAAGATTAAAATCAGAGAGCAGAAAGAGAAAAGAACTGAGGATAAAGTGAAACCTGGCTGCAGCAAGAATGTAGGGGAGGGGGAGAGTAAATAATTGAGAACACTTGCTAATGATACCAAAACCATATTTTAAAACTTTTTTTTTTGAGGATCTGGACATTTCAGGCAAATTCAACATCTTGAGAGGTGCTGGGGAGATGCTTTCTTGAAGCAATGAGTTCCAGGATTGCGAACAATGCCAGGTTAATCTAATCTCCTCTGTCTGCACATGTTCCATATAGAAACATAGAAACATAGAAATTAGGTGCAGGAGTAGGCCATTCGGCCCTTCGAGCCTGCACCGCCATTCAATATGATCATGGCTGATCATCCAACTCAGTATCCCATACCTGCCTTCTCTCCATACCCTCTGATCCCCTTAGCCACAAGGGCCACATCTAACTCCCTCTTAAATATAGCCAATGAACTGGCCTCGACTACCCTCTGTGGCAGAGAGTTCCAGAGATTCACCACTCTCTGTGTGAAAAAAGTTCTTCTCATCTCGGTTTTAAAGGATTTCCCCCTTATCCTTAAGCTGTGACCCCTTGTCCTGGACTTCCCCAACATCGGGAGCAATCTTCCTGCATCTAGCCTGTCCAACCCCTTAAGAATTTTGTAAGTTTCTATAAGATCCCCTCTCAATCTCCTAAATTCTAGAGAGTATAAACCAAGTCTATCCAGTCTTTCTTCATAAGACAGTCCTGACATCCCAGGAATCAGTCTGGTGAACCTTCTCTGCACTCCCTCTATGGCAATAATGTCCTTCCTCAGATTTGGAGACCAAAACTGTACGCAATACTCCAGGTGTGGCCTCACCAAGACCCTGTACAACTGCAGTAGAACCTCCCTGCTCCTATACTCAAATCCTTTTGCTATGAAAGCTAACATACCATTCGCTTTCTTCACTGCCTGCTGCACCTGCATGCCCACTTTCAATGACTGGTGTACCATGACACCCAGGTCTCGCTGCATTTCCCCTTTTCCTAGTCGGCCACCATTTAGATAATAGTCTGCTTTCCTGTTTTTGCCACCAAAATGGATAACCTCACATTTATCCACATTATACTGCATCTGCCAAACATTTGCCCACTCACCCAGCCTATCCAAGTCACCTTGCAGTCTCCTAGCATCCTCCTCACAGCTAACACTGCCCCCCAGCTTAGTGTCATCTGCAAACTTGGAGATATTGCCTTCAATTCCCTCATCCAGATCATTAATATATGTGTCCATTCCCCTCATATCCAGTTACAATGAAGGAACGACATGGTACTTCTGAATCAGGATGGGTGAGACTTGGAGGCGGTGGTGTTCTCTATGCTGAACAATCCCTTGGAAGCAGCCTGGCATCAGCACCTCAGTGAACTAACTTATTGCAGTAAGTTGCTATTAAAAGGATCCAAACTCTCATTTAGTATAAGTGCACCACTAGCCAGTGGAATTAAAGCAGAAAATACTGGAAACTCTGTTGTCAGCTGGCAGTTATTAACGGCTGCGGGTGTCGCGAGGCCGAGTTAAATCAACACCCCCCGACGCACGCTGGCATTTGGCTCTCTGACTCCTCCCTGTTCTGTGTTCCTCTCTGTGAACGAGCAAGTTCTGCAGATCCGGAGAACAGGCGAGATCCTGGGGCGGTCAAGAGGGGGAGTGGGGGGATTGAGGGAGAGGAGGGAGTAGGGAGGGAGAGGGGGGAATGCGGGAGGTGAGGAGGGAGAATGTGGGAATAGAGGGAGAGGAGTGAGGGTGATAGGGAGTGGGGAATAGATGGACTGCCCCCACCCCTCTCCCTCCCCCTCTCTCCCAGACCCCATCTCCCCACCCCTCCACACTCTTCCCCCTCTCTCCCATACCCCATCTCCCTCCTGCCCTCCCTCCTCCCCTCCACCCCATCTCCTCCCCACCCTCCCTCCCCCTCCCTTCCCCCCACCTCTCCCCCTCCCTTCCCCCCTCTCTCTCCACCCATCTCTCTCACCCCTCCTCCCCCACCTTCCCCACCTGCCCCCCCTCCCCTCCACCCCCCTCTCCCTCTGTCTCTTGCCCAACGAACCTGCCTCCACCACTTCCACTGGAACTGTGAAAAAGTGAGATAAACATGAATATTATGGACACAATGACAGTATAAATTGCATTGTGGAATAACTGAGGCACTGACCAAATATTGCAAGTTCATATCAATTGCAGAAAGCACAATGAATCAACAGAAAGGGAGAAGTCTGAGAAAAGTGGGGCATTTAAAGTAATTAAAATCACAAAAGAGAAAGTGCTAAAGAAATGAAAGAGCCTGTCCCACTTGCCGATTTTTTCGGCGACTGCCGGCGTCATTGACTGTGTATCAGGGTTGTCGAAAGATTTTGAACATTTCAAAATCCAGCGGCGCCAAATAAAATGTTGCGACACTTGAGGAAACACCGCGCGACAATACGTTGTCACGCCGCGTCACACCGCAACTTTTTCGATGACCTGATACGTCAGTCAATGATGCCGGCAGTCACCGAACAAAATCGCCAAGTGGGACAGGCCCTTAAGGGATCCAAAACCTGATTATTGAGTTGGAGCTGAACCTAGCCACACAGTCATGTGTGTACAGGGAGTACAATAGGGGGCTGAGGACGCAACCCTGGGGCGATCCTGTGCTCGGGGTGAGGGACTTCGATGTATTCCCTCCCATCTTGACTACCTGGGGCCTGGCGGTGAGAAAGTCCAGGGCCCAGGCACACAGGGGGGTGTTGAACCCTAATTCCAGTAGCTTCTCGGCCAGTCAGGTCAGATTTTCAGGATCGGAGGCTATAATTTGTAGGGTGCCCAATGATTCAGTGCTAATTCGCGATCTATTGGAATTACATATATGGTGACCATGCGTAATATATCCAGCCTACTTCTCTTCAACCGTTAGCCTTTACTTCCTGACCCAGCCAATTTTGGATCCAATCTCCTTTGAATTGCATAGGCTTTTCTTTTTTTTTTAAACCAGCTTGCCAAAAAAGACATAGAAACATAGAAAATAGGTGCAGGAGGATGCCATTCGGCCCTACGAGCAAGCACCACCATTCATTGTGATCATGGCGGATCGTCCATTATCAATAACCCGTGCCTGCCTTCTCCCCATATCCCTTGACTCCACTAGCCTCTAGAGCTCTATCTAACTCTCTCTTAAATCCATCCAGTGACTTGTGTTCCTCTCTGTGAACGAGCAAGATCTGCAGATCTGGAGAACAGGCGAGATCCTGGGGAGGTCAAGAGGGGGGTTGGGGGGATTGAGGGAGAGGAGGGAGTAAGGAGGGAGAGGGGGGAATGCGGGAGGTGAGGAGGGAGAATGTGGGAATAGAGGGAGAGGAGTGAGGGTGATAGGGAGTGGGGAATAGATGGACTGCCCCCACCCCTCTCCCTCCCCCTCTCTCCCAGACCCCATCTCCCCACCCCTCCACACTCTTCCCCCTCTCTCCCATACCCCATCTCCCTCCTGCCCTCCTTCCTCCCCTCCACCCCATCTCCTCCCTCCCCCTCCCCCCCACCTCTCCCCCTCCCTTCCCCCCTCTCTCTCCACCCATCTCTCTCACCCCTCCTCCACCACCTTCCCCCCCTCCCCTCCACCCCCTCTCCCTCTGTCTCTTGCCCTTCTGTCTCTGCCCCTTTCTCTTTGTCTCTCCCCATTCTCTCTCTGCACTCACTCTCTACCCCCCCCCCCCCCCTCTCTAGACGCGCCTGCGAGTTGGGGGCTATGCGTTAGTGGATAGGGCGGTTATGGGGTAAAAGGAGCAAAGTAATAATATTAATATAATATCAAGGGGGTAGTTAGAGTGTGTGATGCCGCATGCCGCCCCCCCCCCCCTCCCCCGCAACCACATGTTGGGGGAACAGACCCAACGGGTCTGCACTTGGTCTAGTAATCTTATATATTTAAATAAGATCCCCTCTCATCTTTCTAAATTCCAGAGTATGCAAGCCCAACAGCTCCAGTCTATCACCATATGACAGTTCCATCCCGGGAATTAACCTCATGAGCTGCACTCCCTCAATAACAAGAATGTCCTTCCTCAAGTTTGGAGACCAAAACTGCACACAGTGTTTAATTGTCAAATGTATCGAAAACAGAACAATGAAAATCTTACTTGCAGCAGCATAAAAGGCCTGTAAACACGGTATTCATAGATAACGTATAATAAACAAAAAAAGTTCAATAAATTAATAACCCCTATACAAGTACAAAAAAGCCGAAGTCTGCACTAATAGGTCCAATGCAATCAGTTCAAGTGGGCAAATCAGCAATGTTAGCAAATCAAACATTCCTGAAAGAAATTTATTTTCATCCTTGGATATATCTGCAGGAATAGCAACATTATTGAGAAGTTTGATGGATCACTTCTACTGTACCATAGAACATAAACAGAATATCTAAGTGCAGCACACGAACAGGCACTTCGGCCCACAATGTCTACGACAAACACGTTGCCAAGCTAAACTAATCTCTTCCGTCTGCACATGTTCCATATGCTTCCATTACAGGCATATCCATGAGCCTATCGAAAAGCCTATTTAAAAACAACACTATTTCACCAAGAATAATTTTCACTTTTCTTCTACTATAGAGGCCAACCATGCATAATCAGAGGAGTGCCTCTCCTTTAAATTGGTGGTCAGTCATATATGCAATCAATAAGAGGAACATTTAAGAAACATTTAGACAGGTACATAAATAGGTCAGGTTTAGAGGGATATGGGCCAAATTCAGGCAGGTGGGACTAGATTAGATAGAACATGTTAGTCGGAGTGGACAAGTTGGGCTGAAGGGCCTGCTTCCATGCTGTATGACTCTGTGATTCAACAGATGATAAGTTTTCCACTCCATTCTCCACCCACAATTTAATTATCTGGACACCACCATCCCATTTCCAACAGATCTAGCCAAAGATATATTTTCCCGTGGAGTTCCATCATCCAGCTCTTCCCCTCCACCCCCCCCCCCCCCCCTTTTTACTACTGCTACTCATTATATTCAGCAAACAATATATATTTGCATTACATCAGAAAGACTGATATAAAATAGATACGGAGCCAAGAGGCTACCTGTAGTCATTAATGGTTAAGTAATCATCAAGGACCACAGCCACCCAGCACGCAGACTGTTCTCCTTGTTTCCGTCAGGCAGACGATACAGGAGCATGGCTATACGTACCACCAGACTTAAGAACAGTTTTACCATCAGGCCATCAGGCTTCTGAACTCATAAACACATTTCACATCATATATGTTGATTATTTTATTATTGTTTTTTTACCTTACCAATGTAATTTTTATCTTATTTTATACTTGTTATATTATTGATGAGGTGACCCGTTGTCTTGTCAAACACATTTCATTTTACCGTTGACCCTGTGTTAACCTACATATGACAAATAAAACTGAATTAAATTGAATTAATCAAAACATTATGCAATTTGTGCAACAAACTGGACATCACAAATGTGTTGTGCATCTTATTTTCTTTAATTAAGCCAAAGCCCTTTTCAAGTCATAGCATATGCTCATGAATGATCTCAGTGAAAAACATTTAATTTAAATCCAGAATTTAGGCTTTCTGAAATGTGCATTCGACACACAGATCCATTACAACAATAATTTGAATTCATGTATGATCTTGAATTATTAAAATACCAAGATGCTTTAAAGGAGCTTAATCAAAGTAGGATACTGACCATCATAAGGAGTTATTAGAGATGACAAGAAGCTTTATTTAAAGGAACATATAAAGGATGGAAAGAGAGGAATTGAAGTGGTTTTAGAAAGGAATTTTAGACCTTGGTAAATAAAAAGGAAATTAGAAGGGATTAAATTACTTTTGAAATAGGAAGGAGGTAATGAGAATAAATTAGAAAGAAACATTACAGACAGGTTGCAAGAGCTTCTATAACCATATAACCATATAACAATTACAGCACGGAAACAGGCCATCTCGGCCCTACAAGTCCGTGCCGAACAATTATTTTCCCTTAGTCCCACCTGCCTGCACTCATACTGGGGCTGCTGGGGGTTCTCCCGACGCCGGAGTACCATCACCCGGCGAGAACATCGGGCGCCGTGGCGGCGACTGTGGAGGCCTCAATTGGGCCCGACTTTGGGTGGACAAGGTGGACAAGGGGATGGGGACTGGACTTTGTGCCTTCCCCCACAGTGGGAATCACTGTGGGGGGATGTTTTGGTGTTGAATTTCTTTACGAATACTGTGTTGTATTTTTTTTTATTGGTGTGCTGCATGGACATCAGAATTTCCCCTGAATAAGGGGATTAATAAAGTATTTATCTATCTATCTATCTATCTACCATAACCCTCCATTCCCTTCTCATCCATATGCCTATCCAATTTATTTTTAAATGATACCAACGAACCTGCCTCCACCACTTCCACTGGAACTGTGAAAAAGTGAGATAAACATGAATATTATGGACACAATGACAGTATAAATTGCATTGTGGAATAACTGAGGCACTGACCAAATATTGCAAGTTCATATCAATTGCAGAAAGCACAATGAATCAACAGAAAGGGAGAAGTCTGAGAAAAGTGGGGCATTTAAAGTAATTAAAATCACAAAAGAGAAAGTGCTAAAGAAATGAAAGAGCCTGTCCCACTTGCCGATTTTTTCGGCGACTGCCGGCGTCATTGACTGTGTATCAGGGTTGTCGAAAGATTTTGAACATTTCAAAATCCAGCGGCGCCAAATAAAATGTTGCGACACTTGAGGAAACACCGCGCGACAATACGTTGTCACGCCGCGTCACACCGCAACTTTTTCGATGACCTGATACGTCAGTCAATGATGCCGGCAGTCACCGAACAAAATCGCCAAGTGGGACAGGCCCTTAAGGGATCCAAAACTTGATTATTGAGTTGGAGCTGAACCTAGCCACACAGTCATGTGTGTACAGGGAGTACAATAGGGGGCTGAGGACGCAACCCTGGGGCGATCCTGTGCTCGGGGTGAGGGACTTCGATGTATTCCCTCCCATCTTGACTACCTGGGGCCTGGCGGTGAGAAAGTCCAGGGCCCAGGCACACAGGGGGGTGTTGAACCCTAATTCCAGTAGCTTCTCGGCCAGTCAGGTCGGATTTTCAGGATCAGAGGCTATAATTGGTAGGGTGCCCAATGATTCAGTGCTAATTCGCGATCTATTGGAATTACATATATGGTGACCATGCGTAATATATCCAGTCTACTTCTCTTCAACCGTTAGCCTTTACTTCCTGACACAGCCAATTTTGGATCCAATCTCCTTTGAATTGCATAGGCTTTTCTTTTTTTTTTAAACCAGCTTGCCAAAAAAGACATAGAAACATAGAAAATAGGTGCAGGAGGATGCCATTCGGCCCTACGAGCAAGCACCACCATTCATTGTGATCATGGCGGATCGTCCATTATCAATAACCCGTGCCTGCTTTCTCCCCATATCCCTTGACTCCACTAGCCTCTAGAGCTCTATCTAACTCTCTCTTAAATCCATCCAGTGACTTGGCCTCCACTGCCCTCTGTGGCAGGGAATTCCATAAATTCACAACTCTCTGGGTGAAAACGTTTTTTCTCACCTCAGTCTTAAATGACCTCCCCTTTATTCTAAGACTGTGGCCCCTGGTTCTGGACTTGCCCCACATTGGGAACATTTTTCCTGCTCGGCAAAACATGCCTAAAATGTACAATTGAAGGAATTGAGAGGAATAGCTACATTATTTCATCCTATCACAACTTTCTATTGTTCCACACATTTCTGTAAAGTTGCAATAAGCAAGATTTTCATTGTTCCTGTTCATATCTGATGCACATCACAACCAAACACTCTTCAAAGCCTTCACTAGACTAACTTATTTACTCTTTCAATGCTGCTTGACCTGCTGTTTTTCAAATATCTTCTGTTTTATAAAGGGACTGGGAAAATAAAGTAACAGGATTCATTAACAGAGATAAAACAGAATGGGTCATTTTCAGGATCGGAGGCTATAATTGGTAGGGTGCCCAATGATTCAGTGCTGATTTGCGATCTATTGGAATTATATATATGGTGACTATGCGTAATATATCCAAGTTTGGATGGCTGTGTGTGTGTGCGCATGCATGTGTTTAGGGAGATGCAATAAGGTCTCAGGGGTTATACAGACCAGCTAAGTGAATGGGCAAGGACAAGGTACATAGAACATAATGTGGAAAAATGTGAGCTTATCGACTTTGATGGAAAAAATTGCTAGACAAGAGTTTGAAAAATTAGGTGTTTTTTTTAGTGCATTTGCAGACCTGTTAAGCTGCAAAAAGTAAAAATTGTGTCGTCCAGTTGTCAGTTGCAAAATGGTAAGAGATGTCTTGCTTCAATTATACGGAACCCTCAGTAATCAAATGTGGTTGGAACGTACAATCAATGAATGTCACCAACTGAGCAAGAATAACAAACCAATACTTTTGAGAGGTAGTCCAACATCTTGCAGTCATACAAAGACACTGCATGATTTTAAACAAATGCCGCACAAATTAATTACAACTTTAGTATTACAACCTATGGTCACAATACTAACTCATCTATCTGTTATGAAATAACTGAAATTACGAGGAAATATACTCTCAAAACAAAAACAGAAATCAGCAGCAGTCCATCAGAAATAGAAAAACAATAATAATCAATATTAAATCAGCATCATTACAGAATTTTTTTAAACGTTACTGCAGGATGGATGCTTTATCACAGCAAGCCACTGAGATGCAGACCAATATAATTCAAATGAATGTGCGTTTGCAAAAATACGTTTTTGAAAAAGTACATCTTCTGGATAGGATGTGCAAAAAAGGCCCAGAAAGTAAAAATTAGATGATATATCAGCATATTCATAGAAATTACTGCTTAGAGGCAGCCTATGACTCTTCTTTTTTTTTTCTCCACATGAAATGTGACAGCAATACACTAATATAACCAAAACAATTGGCAATGAGAAAAAAAAAATCATTGTTGTTACTATATTTAAATCTGTCAAATTGATTTCATTGGTTTGCATGGCAAATATGGAGCTAACATCTTTACACCTTTATCACACATTAAATAATCTCTCATAACAAGAGTAAAGACAAAATTTTGTGAAAAATTACACAATTTTGTGGAAATCCTACATTTCCTTTCTGTTCCAATTTTAGCTACTAGAAAACTAAGGCAATCTACAGATGACTATTGAACAAATAGTAAAAACATAAAAGATGCCCATGGTGTTCAGAACCCAAGAGTAAAATGCATTTGAAACCAATTGACAACATCTTGTGGACTGCTCAGACTTGAAATAAATGACTCCCGTCTTCTAACTTCATTAAATAAAATTACACATCATCTAAACAACTGATTCTAGTGATGCAAGGCATAGTTAATTATGCTTCCAGCAGGTGATTTGAGAGCAGTAACGCTGACACTCCAATAAGCAGCTTATTTTTAGTTTGGGCTATGACAGAAACACTACATTCCAGACCTAATTACAGTACCACAATCAGACATGGAAATGGACAAGAGGTATGAGCTGCAGCCCTGACAATCAAAGCTGCATCTGACCACATATGGTACCAATGATTCCTCGTAATCTTTGGGGCACCAGAAAATTAAATTCAGTGGCCTGGCTCATGGATGCGAATCACTGACTGGAACACTGGTAATAGATATTGACAGGATAGAAAATGCTGGTAATACTCAGCAGGTCATGGCATATCTCTGCAAAGAGAAACAGAGTCAACCTCTCAGGTTGAGGACCTGTTGGTAAAACTGGGAACAAGAAAAAACCTCATTAAGTTACATGAGCTGGGGTGAAGGGAGTTGTTTCTGATAGGGTACAATCATGATGACTCAGAGATAAGTTTGGTTATTTAGTCAATGAGTAAATGGGCGCATTTAGAGAGAGTGAGAGCATTAATACAAAATAAGAGTAGCAAAATGCAGGACAGGAAGGCATGCCCAGCAGGTCAGGCTTGCTGCAGGACAGGAAGGCATGCCCAGCAGGTCAGGCTTGCCATGAAAAAAGATTTTAAAAAACACAAACAAGCTGAGCTAATTGCGCAGAGGGATGACTGATACAGTCAGAGAAATCAAGGTGACCTGAAGTTGGACAATTCAAGGAAGAATGTGATTAAGGTAGTGCATGTGCAGAAAAGATTCACAGGAACATTGACTGGACTGGAGTGCTTGAATTATAAGGAGAGATTGAATGGGCTGGAATTGTTTTCCCTGGAGCAACGGGTAGGAGAATTTAAAACTAGAGGGCATAGATTGCAGAGGAGATCACACTCTGGACACTAAATGCAGTACACTAGATTGTAGAAGTGCAAGTAAATCGCTGTTTCACCTGGAAAGACGGTCTCAATCCCCGAATGAAAATATGGAAAGAAAGGAAAGGACAAGTGGCGCGTCAGACGTGGTTGCATGGGACGGGGGTGGTGGTGGGAACCAGGGAGTCATAAAAGAAATGTGAAATGCAGAAGAGAGTGGTGAGAGGCAGGTGCCTTGTGGTGGAATCTCTTTGAACGTGGCAGAAATTGCGTAGAATGATTTGTTGAATGTGGAGGCTGGTGAGTGAATAGTGAAGACCAGGAATAAGAGTGGATGAGACCAGAGGGATCAAGGGATGAAATACGATCATTGGCATTGCTGGAGGGGAGGTTATGGTTCATGAACCCATCTCTATGGAAAGTCTCATCAGTGGAGCAAATATGATGGACACAGAGAAACTGGGTGACCATGGCCTGATGTATGATTAATGATCCAAAGGGAAGTATGAGGTGGTGTCTGAGATGTCTGGCTGCTGCAAGATAAAGGTCAGTTATCCAGACCACACCAGCAACACATCGGTCAGCACTTTTGATGGTCATATTAGGGTTAGCTCTCAGTGAATGGACCGGTGCAAGTTCAGAAGGGAGTAGGTTCAAACACAAGGGGGTCTTTTTCATTCATCTTCACTCACTTTCTTCAGATCATATTTTTGTGCACATGCAAGGGCCCAATCTATGGCGGTCCTTTTGTGGGATATATGGAACAGTCTTTATTTCAGTCCTATCCGGGCCCATTCCTTCAAATACTGCTTTTTCCGGTATATTGACGACTGTATTGGTGCTGCCTGCTGAACACTAAACACAGAACCTCTCAATTCCATTACTTTTGCTGCCAATTTCCCTCCAGCCATTGTCTTCACTTGATCAATCAAATTATCCTTTCCTGGATCTCTTAGTCCAGCGGTTCTCAACCTTTTTCGTCCCGTTAACGTCCCATCCCGTGTGCAACTTTAATAGCACAGAACAATGTTATTTAACTTATTTATAAACAACTAATGATGAACCGATATGCCAAAACCAAACACGGTCAGTCAATGAGAAAAAATATGTACAAATCCAGAATCAACAAATTTACCCCCTGGTAAATACGGGATACTGAGTTGGATGATCAGCCATGATCATATTGAATGGCGGTGCAGGCTCGAAGGGCCGAATGGCCTACTCCTGCACCTAATTTCTATGTTTCTATGTTTCTACCCCCTGGGGGTAAATTTACTCCAGGTTGGGAACCCTTGTCTTAGTCCATCTTAAGTGATGGGCTAGCTGCTAACATCTGTTGCAAATTCATTATTACTATAATGACAGAACAAGGATAGAGTTCCCAAGGTCTTCATCTTCCACCCCACCAGCTTTTGCATTGAGTAGATTGTTCAATGCCGTTTACGCCACCATCTAAGAGATTCCACTTTCAGATGCAAAGGTAGTGCCAAAGCCAGGCAACTCTCTGCATGCTGGTCCCAGAAGCGGGTCTCAATCATTCATTACCATCGCTCCACTCTTTTAAACCTCTACTCCAACAGCAACATTTCTTACTTTAACTTTGCTCTTAATCTCCTCTCAGATCTGTCCATTCTCCAACTCCCAGGATGAAAAGACACAGGCAACTGAACCATC
This sequence comes from Amblyraja radiata, assembly GCF_010909765.2. Classification (NCBI taxonomy): domain Eukaryota; kingdom Metazoa; phylum Chordata; class Chondrichthyes; order Rajiformes; family Rajidae; genus Amblyraja; species Amblyraja radiata. The sequence goes on along the minus strand of NC_045957.1, from coordinate 99,744,141 downwards.
CTATCACCAGCTAGAGAGCAGTCCTGAGCTGCCATCTCTCTCATTTGAGACTCTCCGACTATCTTTAATCAGATTTTACTGAACAATCTACTCAATGCAAAAGCTGGTGGGGTGGAAGATGAAGACCTTGGGAACTCTATCCTTGTTCTGTCATTATAGTAATAATGAATTTGCAACAGATAGATAGATAGATTAATAAAGTATTTATCTATCTATCTACTGGACTTTATCTTGCACTAAATGTTATTCCCTTCATCCTGTATCTGTGCACTGTGGACAGCCTGATTGTAATCATGTATAGTCCCTCCGCTGCCTGGATAACACACATGCGGGGAGAAGGCTGGAGAATGGGGTTAGGAGGGAGAGATAGATCAACCATGATTGAATAGCGGAGTAGACGAAGGGCCGAATGGCCTAATTCTACTATTCCTTTTAACCTCAACAAAAACCACTGTATCTTGGTACACGGGACAAGAAACTAAAATAAAGATACATTTTCCCATCTCCTCCCTGCCTGGCATTTTACAGGCTCCGTTTCCTTTGTGATTCCCTGTTCCACTCCACTTCTAACGGTATTTTCCTGTGCAACCACAGGTGATGCAACACTTGTCCTTTCACCTATTTCCTTAACACCATCAAGGGACCCAAACAGTCTTTCCACGTGAAACAGTGATTGACTTGCACTTCTTCCAATCTAGTGTAATGCATTTGGTCTCTTCTCCAACGGAATAAACAAACACAGATTGGGTGATTGCTTTTCAGGACAGTCTGTGTCAAAGTGAGGCCCAACATAAGTTTAAGGAACAGCACCTAATGTTTCATCTGGGCATGTTGTATTCCTCTGGACTCAATATTGAATTGCACAACTTCAGGTAACTTGATCTCGCTGTCTGTATCTGTCATCTTTTTGCAATGTTAGTTAATGTTTTTTTTTCCATTTTCCCTAGTTTCTCTTCTTCTTCTTCTTCTTTCGTGTGGCGTGCACAGCCTAAAGTTGTAGGACAACTTGTTCTATTTGATCTTCTGCTTCTGCACGTCGAGTTGATTGCATTAGTCGAAACAGGGCGGACCACGTGAAGGTTGCAATCTTCCACCCCCCTAGTTTCTCAATGGAATGGAAGACTATGCAACCTGACCTGCCAGGCATGTCTACCTACTCTGCACTGTGCAGCTTTTACATTCTTTCATCTATGTTCTCAGTTTATATTCTCACTCCCTAACTATTCCCTTTCATTCATTGACCACATAATCTTGTTTACATCTTATATCCATAGTCACCACCATAGCCACCCTGGTTTCATCCTAGAGGCATCCACTGTCCCTACCACCCCTGTAGTTTAACAAGCTTCTTTTGCCCCCCTCCCAGTTCTGAAAAAGGCTCTTTCATCTGAAACGTGGACTCTTCCCATTTCTCTTCCCATGATTGCGCCCTGAACTGCTGAGTATTTCTAGCATTTGCTGTTTTTGTTTTTTATTTCCAGCATCTGCAGATTATTTTTGGATTTTTGCAACATATCAGTAGTAAAGCTATTTAATACTAACTCTACAATGTGCATTGATTTTAGCAGTTCAGATAATAGAAAATAATATGCCTACTTACAGAAGAAGCTGAACCACAAATATATAAGGTGGTATTTATGTCATGCACGGCCCAGGCGTCAATATTCTCCAATATTAAAGAATAGTGAAATCAATACAGAACATAAACACAAGCTACCATCGAAACCCAGGTATCATCCTCACCTAGAGGTTTGAGTGGATCAGCCACACAAACAAATCAGGCAGGCGCAGCTATAAAACAAATGTCTCAAACCAAAGATGCTCATCGAGGCAGATAAAATAGTGGCATTTACGGGACTTTTGGATAAGCATTTGGATAGGCGGGGAAAGGAGGCATATGAATTATGTCCAGGCAAAAAATGTTGGGCTTGACGTCATATTCAGCATAGACATAGTGGGCCAAAGAACCTGGTCCTGTTTAAGAAGGAACTGCAGATGCTGGAAAATCGAAGGTAGACAAAAGTGCTGGAGAAACTCAGCGGGTGCCGCAGCATCTATGGAGCGAAGAAAATAGGCAACGTTTCGCTGCCGCACCCACTGAGTTTCTCCAGCACTTTTGTCAACCTGTTCCTGTGCTGTTCTATGTTCTATGAATTGAATCTACCAGAACCTGATATATATAAAATGAATTGAATCTACCAGAACCAGAAGTATATAACATTATGAAAGGCATAGACAGGGTAGACAGTCAGAAACTGATTTGCTAGCATTTATTTCAAGAGGAATGGAATACAAAAACAGGGATATAATGCTGAAGGTACACACAATTGCTGGGGAAACTCAGCGGGTGCAGCAGCATCTATGGAGCGAAGGAAATAGGCGACGTTTCGGGCCGAACCCCTTCTTCAGACTGATGGGGGGTGGGGAAAGAAAGAAGGAAAAGGGGAGGAGGAGGAGGAGCCCGAGGGCGGGCGGGTGGGAGGGTGGGAGGAGACAGCTAGAGGGTTAAGGAAGGGGAGGAGACAGCACGGGCTAGCCAAATTGGGAGAATTCAATGTTAATGCCATAAGGACGCAAGGACCCCAGACGGAATATGAGGTGCTGTTCCTCCAATTTCCGCTGTTGCTCACTCTGGCAATGGAGGAGACCCAGGACAGAGAGGTCGGATTGGGAATGGGAGGGGGAGTTGAAGTGCTGAGCCACCGGGAGGTCAGGTAGGTTATTGCGGACTGAGCGGAGGTGTTCGGCGAAACGATCGCCCACCCTACGCTTGGTCTCACCGATGTAAATCAGCTGACATCTAGAGCAGCGGATACAGTAGATGAGGTTGGAGGAGATACAGGTGAACCTTTGTCGCACCTGGAATGACTGCTTGGGACCTTGAATGGAGTCGAGGGGGGAGGTGAAGGGACAGGCGTTGCATTTCTTGCGGTTGCAACGGAAAGTGCCCGGGGAGGGGGTGGTGCGGGAGGGAAGGGAAGAATTGACGAGGGAGTTGCGGAGGGAGCGGTCTTTGCGGAAGGCAGACATGGGGGGAGATGGGAAGATGTGGCGAGTGGTGGGGTCACGTTGGAGGTGGCGGAAATTGGCGGAGGATTATGTGTTGTATTTGCCGGCTGGTGGGGTGAAAGGTGAGGACCAGAGGGACTCTGCCCTTGTTGCGTGTGCGGGGATGGGGAGAGAGAGCAGTGTTACGGGGTATGGATGAGACCCTGGTGTGAGCCTCATCTATGGTGGCGGAGGGGAATCCCCGTTCCCTGAAGAACGAGGACATTTCCGATGCCCTGGTATGAAATGTCTCATCCTGGGAACAGATGCGGCGTAGGCGGAGGAATTGTGAGTAGGGGATGGAGTCTTTACAGGGGGCAGGGTGGGAAGACGTGTAGTCCAGATAGCCATGTGAGTCAGTGGGTTTGTAATGTATGTCGGTCAGGAGTCTGTCCCCTGCGATGGAGATGGTGAGGTCATATAATGCTGAAGCTCTATAAGGCGCTGGTCAGACCGCATTTGGAGTATTGTGAGCAATTTTGGTCCCCATACCTGAGAAAGGACGTGCTGGCACGATGGTCCGGAGAAGGTTTACGAGAATTATCCCAGAAATAAGTGGGTCAACATAGGATGAACGTTTAACGGCACTAGGCCTCCACTGGCTGGGGTTTCGAAGGATGAGGGAGGTTTCATTGAAACTTACCGAATAGTGAAAGGCTGGATAGAGTGGATATGGAGAGGATGTTTCCACTAGTGGGAGAGTCTAGGACCAGAGTTCATACCCTCAGAATTAAAGGACATTCTTTTAGGAGGATGAGGAGGAATTTCATCAGTCAGAAGGTGGTGAATTTGTGGAATTCGTTGCCACAGAAGGCCGTGGAGGCAAAGTCAATGGATATTTTTACCGCAGAGATAGATAGATTTGTGATTAGTATACGTGTCAGGGGTTATCGGGAGAAGGCAGGACAATGGTGTTAAGAGGGAAGATAGATCTGCCATAATTGAATGGTGTAGACTTGATGGGCCAACTGGCCTGATTCTGCACCTATCACATGAACTTTTTCCTAGGATGGCAATTGCAAAGACTACGAATCATAGCTTTAAGGTAAGAGTGCAAAGTTTAAAGGAGATGTGCGGAGTAAGTTTTTTTTTACACAAAGGGTGATGGATCCCTGGAATGTGCTGCCAGGAGTGGTGGTAGAAGCAGATAAGACAATGGCGCTGAGACTTGTATATAGGGGCATTGTTATGCAGGGAATGGATGGATATGGATAACAAGCAGGCAGGAAATTAATTTATCTTGGCATTATGTTCAACCCAGACATTGTGGGCTGACGGGCCTGTTCCTGTGCTGTACTGTTCTATGTTATAAACATTTTGCATGATCTAAAGTGCATCCTTTTCCAATTCCAGCATGACTTTAATTATCTACTAAGGAATCTACATCATTCCTGGAGCTATAAATTCACAATGCAAGTTCAGAAACCAATGTGGAAAACTGTTCACAAGAGGCGGAACGGTGGGGTAGCGGTAAAGTTGCTGCCTTGCAGCGCCAGAGACCCGGGTTCGATCCTGACTACTCCTGCTGTCTGAACCGTGATGTACGTGGGTTTTCTTCGGGTGCTCCAGTTTCCTCCCACACTCCAAAGACGTACCGGTTTGTAGGCGAATTGGATTGATAAAATTGTAAATTGTCCCTCGTGTGTAGGATAATGTTAGTGTGCAGGTATCGCTGGGCGGCGGGGACTCGATGGGCCAAAGGACCTGTTTCCGCGCTGTGTCTCTAAACTAAACTAAAAAAGTAAAAGACAAGGATTATAAACTAATCATCTTTACGAACTTAATCATCTTCCAGAAAGCAAGATAAAGATTGGGACAAACAAGAAATATTAAGGTAGAAAATTAAATACCAATTATTTTGAAATCCGTGCAATTATCACAAATGGAGAAAATAACACTCCTGACATTTTAAAATTATTTTTCTACACCATAGAGATTTGCTCAGCAGTAATTCCAACGTATTAACCTATTTAAACCGGAATTATATACGTATCCAACAAGATGCAATGCTTTCAATGAATTTGATAGATAAGAAAAGTTGACGTTCAATTCAAATTACTGATTTGTTGTATATGCAAAGACTGCAACAGCGTATCCTGTGCATAAGGAAGGCATCATTGACAGCAGTTTCCAGACTGCTACATTTAACTATCCATGTATCATTGCAACAAATCTGTCAGCTTTACTCATCATTAAGCTGCAAATTCTGGGTGGCTGTAATAATTAGCTGTTCAAAAATTAAAAACTTGTTGCTCAGAAATGCATCCCTAATTAGAAGAATCAAACACTCTGCCCATTCAACTCCACTCTGAAATTATGTTCTATTGGCTTCGGTGAGTAAATTACAGAGGTTGAGTAGAATGCAAAGCTGCCACCAAATACATAAAAGGTACACAAAAATGCTGGAGAAACTCAGCGGGTGAGACAGCATCTATAGAGCGAAGCAAATAGGCAGCGTTTCGGGTCAAAACCCTCTTCCGGCTGATGTGAGGGGGGGGGGGGGGAAGTGGTGGAGAGTGGGATGAGGGAGAGCTGGGAAGGGGAGGAGAAAGTAGGGACTATCTGAAATTAGAGAAGTCAATGTTCATACCGCTAGGGTGCAACTGCCCAAGCGAAATATGAATTGCTGCTCATCCAATTTACGGTGGTCCTCACTTTGGCCATGGAGGAGGCCCAGGATAGAAAGGTCGGATTCAGAATGGGAGGGGGAGTTGAAGTGCTGAGCCACCGGGAGATCAGGTTGGTTATTGCGAACCGACCGGAGGTGTTCAGTGAAGCGATCGCCACCCTATGCTTGGTCTCGCTGATGTAGAGCAGCTGACATCTATATAACAATTACAGCAATTACAGCACGGAAACAGGCCATCTCGGCCCTACAAGTCCGTGCCGCATCTAGAGCAGCAGATGCAATAGATGAGGTTGGAGTAGGTGTAGGTGAACCTCTGCCGCACCTGGAAGGACTGCTTGGGTCCTTGAATGGAGTCAAGGGGGGCGGTAAAGCTACAAGTGTAGCATTTCTTGCAGTTGCAAGGGAAAGTGCCTGGAGAGGGGGTGGTTCGGGTGGGAAGGGACGAATTGACCAGGGAAACTTTCCCTTGCTCTCCCTCAGCCCACTCTCCTCGTCTTGCTTTCTTCTTCCTGCCCACGCCCCCCCCCCCCCCAACCACCCTCACATCAGTCTGAAGAAGGGTTTCGACCCGAAATGTTACCTATTTCCTTCGTTCCATAGATGCTGCCTCACCCGCTGAGTCTCTCCAGCATTTTTGTCTACCTTCGATTTTCCAGCATCTGCAGTTCCTTCTTAACCAAATACATAAAGAGCAGTTTTGATCTGAGATAGATTTCTGGATTTTCGATTCAATTGTAAAACAAAATTTCCTGCTGGGGCTAAGATTCTTTTTCTATACCTTGCAATGGGTTTGTTCAAAGCTTTATAAATCTGGTAAAAGATTCAATAGAGGCAGAGCATCCGTTTGTCTTTAAGTTAACTATATATACCGTTTTTGTACCATAAAGCAAGATTTAAATTTGCTGCTTCCCAAATACAAAGAGATTCACTAGAAATAAAGCACTTGACAATACAAAGCAAGCTTTACCCATTTTACACACACCAAGTGTTTGTACCCAGGTTACATTATAACTTTTTAATAGCACCATTACTTAATTGTTATCACAAAGCTTACCTTTTTTCCAAAGTTTCAAGTCCTATTCTTTGTCAAAAGGTATTAACTTATAACAGTTACATCCAGATATTTTCTAAATACAATAATTCGCTTACAAGCTATTTTGCTTCTGCATTTAAGATCTACTCAATCACGAATTTCACTACACCCAACTTTTCTTCTATATAACCCTAAGAGCGAGTCAAAGGTTACAAATTATTAGAGCTTTGTGGTGGAGACGTGCAACCTATGAAGATAATTGATGTGCAAATGCAGCATGTATAGTAGGGAAGTAGCATTTTTCATATTTATTGGAATGGTTGTGATTAATGATGTGTACTATCTATATTACTAAATCTCTGATCTTGACCACTTTTGGCCGACTGTGCTGCGATTTCCGAGAGAACGTCGCCACCTACGGCGGTCATTTTTGGCCACCTCGCTCAGAGCCCCACTCCACCGTATGAGTACGGAGGATTTTTTCCGTCAATGAAAAATGAGAGAGATATTAATGTTTTTACAAAATTCCCCATTATCTCTGCTGCACCCGCTGGCAGCAGGGGGAGGGACTATAAAACCCGGAAGTGTCGTGCCTCACTCAGTTTCTGCCAGACCCAGGAAGCGAGAGGGTCACGGCTCTCTGAGCTGCGAATAACACTGAACGCACGTCTACTCCACGGTGAGTCCCCTCGATGCGGCTGTAAAGTGGCTGCAGCCCTTTTTAAAAAGTTTGTGTTCACAAAATGAATATTGGTTGTCGGGAGGCTGCAGCCCAATTGTTTGCCTCCCCTTTTTAACAAGTTTGTGTTCACAAAATGGATTTTGTTTGTCGGGTGGCTGCAGCCCAATTGTTTACCTCGCCTTTTTTAACAAGTTCATGTTCACAAAATGAATTTTGGTTGTCGGGTGTCTGCAGCCCAATTGTTTGCCTCCCCTTTTTAACAAGTTTGTGTTCACAAAATGAATTTTGGTTGTCGGGTGTCTGCAGCCCACAAGTTTGTGTTCACAAAATGAATTTTGGTTGTTGGATGTCTGCAGCCCAATTGTTTGCCTCACCTTTTTAACAAGTTTGTGTTCACAAAATGAATATTGGTTGTCGGGTGGCTGCAGCCCAATTGTTTGCCTCGCATTTTTAACAAGTTTGTGCTCACAAAATGAATATTGGTTGTCGGGTGTCTGCAGCCCAATTGTTTGCCACCTTTTTAACAAGTTTGTGTTCACAAAATGAATTTTGGTTGTCGGGTGTCTGCAGCCCAATTGTTTGCCTCGTCTTTTAGCAAGTTTGTGGTCACAAAATGAATTTTGGTTGTCAGGTGGCTGCAGCCCAATTGTTTGCCTTGGCTTGGCTTTTAAAATCGTTGCAACAGTTGGATGCCTGCCCAAGCATCCATACGGCCCACAATGTCTATACTAGCCCTATGAAAACCAGTACCTTCGGCCCACAACACCCATACTAGCGCAACAGACGACCCCCCCCCCCCCCACTGGCGAGCAGTATTGGAATTGGTGGAGAGGTGGAATATTGCGTTGGTGACCAGCCCTCCCGTGTGATGCTGGGACCCAACGGGTCCTACTTAGTCTAGTTTATTAAATATAGATAACATCAATACAATCAGAATTAACATGAAGATCAAAAGATATATTTGCATCATTAAATTGATTTTTTTTTCCTAAAATGAGTTTTTCATAAAATGAGTTTTATGATTTACACAGTAGGTTTTTTGTTACATGATACTAACACTGGGTCGGAGTTCTTATGGTCATAATGCAGATTTTCCAGTGTATTGAATACTCCAGCAGCTGCATTTATTCAACACACAACAGTTTCAGGGAATGCGCAACCCTTCAGATAGTTCCACAAACAGAAAAGACAGTTCACATAACATTGTTAATTGTTGGCTGATACCAAATGAAGAGGAACATAATCTCACCCCAGTCACTCCATCATCTCCTTCTCTCAACATGCAAGAGGTACAGAGGTTTGAAAACACATACCTCCATATTCATGGACAGTTTCTTCATGGCTGTTAGCAGCCATCAGAACGGTCCTCTCATCAGCTAGGCTGCAGTCCTAACCTTCCATCTACCTCATTAGAGATCTTTGCACTCCTTAATCGGTCTTTATCTCGTACTAAATGAGTACCCTTTATCGTTTATGTGTACACTGTGATTGTACATGGCATGGTTGTAATTATGCATAGACTTTTCTTTGACTGGATAGTACGTAAACAAAAGCTTTTCACTATACATCCACACACGTGACAATAATAAATTAAACTAAACTGATGCAGTATACATTTACGTTTCTGGCACGAAAGCCTTGCTTAAATACTAGAGACACATGGAAGTGCAGATGCTGGAACCTTGAGTCGAACATAAAGTATTACATAGAAACATAGAAAATAGGTGCAGAAATAGGCCATTCAGCCTTTCAAGGCAGCACTGCCATTCAATATTATGATGGCTGATCATCCTAAATCACTACCTCCCGTTCCTGCTTTCTCCCCATATCCCTTGATTCCTTTAGCCCTAAGAGCTATATCTAACTCTCTCTTGAAAACATCCAGTGAATTGGCCTCTGTGAATTGGCAGAGAATTCCACAGATTCACAACTCTCTGGGTGAAAAGGTTTTTTCTTCATCTCAGTCCTAAATGACCTACTCCTTATTCTTAAACTGTGACCCCTGGTTCTGGACTCCCCCAACATCAGGAACATTTTTCCTGCATCTAGTCTGTCCAATCCTTTAAGAATTTTATATATTTCTATAAAATCCCCTGTCATAATTCTAAATTCCAGTGAGCATAACCCCAGTTGATCCATTCTTTCATCATATGACAGTCCCGCCATCCCTGGTATTAATCTGGTGAACCTACGCTCCACTCCCTCAATAGCAAGAATATCCTTCCTCAAATTAGGAGACCAAAACTGCACACAAAACACCAGGTGTGGTCTCACCAGGGCCCTGTACAACTGCAGAAGGATATCCTTGTTCCTATACTCAAATCCTCTCGCTATGAAGACCAGCATGCCATTTGCTTTCTTCACTGCCTGCTGTACCTACATGCTTACTATCAGTGACTGATGTACAAGGACACCCCGGTTTCGTGGCACCTCCCCTTTTCCTACTCTGACACCATTCAGATAATAATCTGCCTTCTTGTTCTTGCCACCAAAGTGGATAACCTCACATTTATCCACATTATATTGCATCAGCCATGCATCTGCCCACTCACCCAACATATCCAAGTCACCCTGCAGCTTCATAGCATCCTCCTCGCAGCTCACACTGCCACCCAGCTTTGTGTCATCCCCAAACTTGGAGATATCCATATAAAACTAAAACTCTTTGTCTTGTTTGTGGGTGGGGGTGGGGGTGGGGGGGGGGGGGGGGTGTGGGGTGTGTGTGTGTGTGTGTGTGTGTGTGTGTGTGTGTGTGTGTGTGTGTGTGTGTGTGTGTGTGTGTGTGTGTGTGTGTGTGTGTGTGTGTGTGTGTGTGTGTGTGTGTGTGAGAGAAAATCTGGTTAATTTTCCTATTTCCTATTTCCTTCAAAAAGCTAGGCCACAGCCTTCCCATTTTCACATATTCCTGTCGAGGTGATACGCATCTTCCTGTCGCATTCCTACATATAGTTCCGGACTTTTTAATCGTTTAAAGTTTTTACAAAAGCCAGAAAGTTCACCCATTTCAGAAAAAAAACGCGAGTGACATCACAAAGGACTTGCAAGGCAGGACGGGACACTCCAGGAGGGAGGGGCATTCCAGCGCACCCGAATGATGTCACAATGCACTCGCAGGGCAGGACGGGACACTTCGGGATGGAGGGGCACTCCAGCGCACTCGTGTGGCGGCTGCTGCCGACGCCCGATGGAGAGGGTGGTGCTGGAGCTGGAGGGAGAGCCGAGCCCGGGGCCGAAATATAAGCCCCTCTGGAACCAAGGATGAGCCTGGGTCCGGGACGAGCCCACTGGAGCCCAGGCGGCGGCCGAGCTGACGGCTGGAGTCTACAGTCAGGGCCGGGCCGAGCACAAGAACCAGGCCGAGTTCCAGGCCCTGCTCTACGACCTGGGTAGGTCCTGGGGCACGGAATGGGAGTGAGGGGAGGAGGATGTGGGAAATGAGGAGGAGGGAGATGGGGTGGGGAGTGGGGTGGTAGAGGGAGATGGAGGGGGGTGTGGAGGAGGGAGATGCCCCCTCCCTATCTACCCTCACTCCAACCTTCTCTACCCCCTCCCTAGTTACCCTCGCTTCCACCCTCTCCACTTGCACCCTCTCTACCCCCTCTCTCTCCCTGTCTACCCCCTCCCTATCTACCGTCACTTCCACCCACTCTACCCCACCACGCTACCCCGCTACCTCTCTACCCCCTCCTTCTCCATCTCTACCCCCTCCATCTCTGTTCCCCCCCTCTCTACCCCCCTCCCTCTCTACCCCCTCCCCCCTCCCTCTCTAGGGATTGAAGAGGGAGTTTGAAGAGGAGGAGGAAGGAGTGCTGGGGGATGAGGAGAAATGAGCCGTGTTTGCGCAGTTGGGAGCAATGCGTGAGTGGTGCAATATTGCGTTGCGGGAACGGGTGAGTGGTGGAATCTTGCGGTGGGGGAGCAGACCTAATGGGTCTGCATTTGGTCTAATTACATTTAATTCCTTTGTCTATATCGTTAATATATATTGTATATAACTGGTGTCCCAGAACTGAGCCTTGCAGCATCCCACTAGTCACTGCCTGCTATTCTGAGAAGGACTCATTAATTCCTACTCTTTGCTTCCTGTCTGCCAACCAGTTCTCTATCCTTGTCAATACCCTCCTCCCAATACCATGTTTTGCACATTAATCTCTTGTGTGGGAGCTTGTCAAAGGAGTGTTGGACAGACAATATCTGTGAAAGGAATGGACAGATGACATTTTGGGTCAGGACACTCATCATTTTGAAGAATGGCCCCAACCCGAAATGTCACCTGTCCATTCCATTCCACAGAAGCTGACTGGCCCACTGAGGTCCCCCAGCACATTGTATTTTGCTTCAATATGAAGAAATTATGGTTTTGGTCCAAAGACGACCATCAGGCAGATCACCATTCTAATTACATTTCCTCGACTTTTGTATAAAGCTTGGCCTTCCTTATTCCAAGTACCACAGGTGCAGCAGTGGTGCGTTATCCACTGTATCGCCACCAGACTCCCTCCCCCTCCCCCTCTACTGCCTTAATTTGGTTGCATCAAATACAATAGAACTTTCAAATATCACATAGCCACCACCTTAATAAGCATGTATGCTTTCATAGCTCGCGAAATGAAGGCACTTTGACAAGTTAACATTTCTTCAATGGTTTGCCCAAATGTCAGGTATTCAAATATATAATCTCATGATTCAGACACAAAAGGGCTGTCGACTAAACCAAGTTGAACCACGAGTGTTAAGGCCCATGAAGTTCTTTTTTTTTTAAATGCCCACTTTGAAATTTTATGTAAAGATTTAATTTATTTATTTTATGACTCCACGATTGACCTTCCTTCGTCTATTATTGGCCATTACAAAATCTATTCTGAAATTTATTTTAAAAGATTTAAAAAGGTCACTAATACAGTAACATCACACATGAGTTGCTCAGTTGAGACAGAACAATGCACAGCACAATGCACAGCAGACCACTCAGCCCATTCTATCTGTGTTGGAATTCCATAAGATCTAACTATTTAGACCCATTCCTCTGCTCTTTTCACATAATTCTTCATTTTCAAATGCATCTCATGTTTTTTTATGTGTACTTTCAAGCTGAGACATTTACATCAAAGACATTATTGTAAAATAAAAGCAGTTACATCCAATTACTTCAGATGTAACAAATCAATATTAATCAATTTGATTGTCAACAGAATTCAAAGCCTATGTCATCAATTGAGTGACATTTTTAGAATCTTAACTTAATATCATCTTTCATTTACAGAAATATTACATATTTAACAAGGACAAAGGACATTTATTGTCATATACACCAATACACAACCTAGTGGAAATGGGGGAAGTATTATAACATTAATATCAATATTTTCTAAACTTCTGACGGATTGAATTAAAATGTTCCCTTGTACATTTCAAAAATAACTTACTTGGATAGAGCATTTTGTGGACAAAATGCTTGATGTTTGTATGTTTGTTTTCAAACATTGATAGGATGTGAAAAGCACATCACAGCAGTAAACTCATAATCTAGCTTTGTGGTACATTTTAAAGAGTGGAATATCCAGTCGCACAAACTATTGTGGCCATGCTGGTGATATTTCGGCTATTAGCAATAACAAGTCCTCAAACATCAAAACGCTGCACTTCCTTAATCAAGAGAAATCTAGTTTAAGTGGAATATCAATCTCAATGGACATTATTAAAACAAAGTTTGTTAATCGTACAAATATTATGCTCAATTAATGCTTAATCATACTTAAACAATACATAACAGTAGGAAAATTGTGATTACAAATTAACAGCAAATTTGACTTCAATGGAAATCGCTCATAGTAATTTGCCAATGATATTGTCAACTTAAAATAAACTATATTTGAAAAAAACACAGTCCAATAGAAAAGATTTGAGGGCTTATAAGTGGCCAACATTTACCACAACATTTAAATCTTTGAACTGATAAATTTCCTCCAACTCACACTGCCACTTAGGTATTAAAATATAGATTCAAAGACTTTCCTTAAAATACAATTAACCCTATGTTCATGAAAATGCTGCCTCCAAATGTTTTTTTTTGGTAATGTGGCCATAATTTGATGTGCATCAAACAACACTGCCCAGTGAGCTAAGTCTTGTAGGCTTAATTTAAAAAATATATCTTAGCAGTTTTCAGAAGCAGCAAAATAATAATGTCATACCGAGGGAAGCTGGGCATGTAGGAACCAAGTGAACAGCGTAAGCAATTGTAGCTCATTAAGTAATCAGATTAAGTTGTGAAATTAACGCAAACCTCAAGAAGGAAATGTAAACTTCAGTGGAAATTCAATGTCAATGTACAGTTTATGAAAAAGAACAGAAAAGGGATTAATAAAAGAAGAAATATTGAAATATAGTTTAAGATATGCAAAAAATTTAATCTGAAGAAATGAGACAGCAAACTAAAACTGCATAATGTTCAGTTTGGAGTGGTTTCCAGGCAATGATTAACACTTAGCATGTCATTAAAATGTAATTTCTGTATTGTTTTCTCCATGCCTACTGTACAGGTAGTGATATTTACTGGATGGAATGCGTGCCAATAATGAAATGAACAGCAAGACTCAGTGGTAGGGCTTGAAGAGAATGTTTTTTAAATTCCAAATTGAATCACACATCTGTCCTTGCCTGAAGTTGGCAGAGCATTTTTTCCAGGATGGCAAATAATATATACCGAAGGTGATACGATAGGGCATTTAATATGCTTTTAGACAGGCACATGGAATTAATGGTATGCATCTCGTGCAAGCAGATGTTAGTTTAACTTGGCATCATGTTGTGTACCGATGCTGTGAGCCGAAGGGGCTGTTTCTGTGCTATACTATTCATTGTACTGCCCTATGTATGTTCTGAACCTTCCTGTTACTTTAGACAGCACATTTGTTAACATTTTTGAGGAATCATATTTTTAAAGATAAAACTCCATCAGTTCTGCAGGTATCACTGTGTATTGTTTATAACTCATATATGTCATGATTTATTATCTCCTTAGATTATTCCTTAGGTCTATTTTCCCTGCATTCATCCGAAATAAATATGTATTTTGCAAGGATCATAAATATTCCTACCAAATTAATTTAGCAAAATCCAAAAGAATGTAAACATTTGGGGAATGATTTTGCACATTTCTAACATTGACAATATTTTTATTTAATTAACATCCCAGCTCTTTCCCCTTAAATGTTCAAACATGACCGGTGGATTATCCAATTCGCTCAAATACAGTTGGAAGCTAAAGTAAAGTATGGGCAAAAGGCTTAAAATGAGGAAGCAGGCGTTTTGAATATTGGGTCCCCACTTAAAACACCTGCTGAGACTCGAGCGATCGAGACTCCAAAAACCTCGCAACTATCCTCTTCTTTAATGCCGGTGTCAGTTTCATAGTTTAACGTTAGCGAGCACTCCTGACAGATTAACTAAAAGTCAGAAAGATCCTTAATTCAAACCAGAACACCTCTGCGGACTGTGCGATTATGAACTTGGACCGCTTGCAATTAAGAAACTCTTCTCAGTGTAGCAGTAAAAAGGCAGGAAATAAAACCTTCCTGTTCTCCGGCGAAAGTCGCACTGCCCTCTCTGAAAGTTACGGAGTTCGAACTTTGGAATAAAACGCCGGCTCCCGTGTGTACAGCGCCTCCCTCTCGCTAAACCAAGTGTTTCACGTCCCCTCTGGGGCAGCAATAAACCCTCGCGTGTGGCCCGCGTCCTTTCCCCTGCTCTCTCTGCCGCCTGCAAGGTGACTGTGAAGCGGGGTCTCTATTAAGTACTGCTTCTGCTGGAGAGGGAATCTTCAGGCAAGTGGAGTGTGTGGGAACCGGGTCTGGGGACAATGGGAAACGTACTGTCATTCAGCTGCACTTTACCCCATCTCTCGCAACCTTGTACGAGTTATGTCGCGGGAAGGTCCTTTAGTTAAGAAGGGGGTTAAAGACGCTTAAAGTCTAATTTCTCACAATACCTCGTCTCCCGAGGGACCCACGGCTGCCCTATCCCATGTCCGGATGGTGGGCACGGGTCCTTTGATGTAGTTTCCAGATGATTGGGGATTGGGATACTCACCTCAGCCGGGGGTTGGGAGGGAGGGAGGGAGTGGGGGTGAGGGTGTTCTCAACTCCAGGTGGGTTGTAAGGAAGAAAAGCCTTCACCCTCATCGGGGGTCCGACCCTTATCCCTTTCCCCTCCTCCTTGAACTCCCCTGCTCTACTCCGCCTGTCGCTAAGATTGCTCCCTTGACTCTAGTGTGTGTGTGTGTGTGTGTGTGGGGGAGAGAGACTCTCCTCTCTCATTGCGCCGTGCGCTCCCCTTCTCGTTGTCCTCCTCACGCCCCCAAACATACCTGGGTCACCAAGGGGATGAGGGTCTGCTCCACCGACCGGGTTTTAATCTCCAGTCCGGTGTCGGCGTTGCAGTGCGAAGAAGCCATGATGCCCCGATGCCGCTGGCGTTGCAGAGCCGAGTGCGTCTCTCGCTCTCCCGGCGCCTGACACTCAGTGAGAGGAGGGCGGGAGGGAGTTGTGTCTCTTTCCGGCGGTAGGAGGGATTCAGGAATGTGAGTGTGGGTGGTTGAGGGGGGTGGTGTTTGTGTTTTGTCCTTTTACGCCTCCTCTCTGATTCCAGTGCGTGTTCTAATTAAACCTGTGTGAGGTTTTTTTTAAACACGCACATTAAGTTAACTTCCTTCGCGCAGCCTCTCGGATCACTGCAATGTTGCAGCGGGAAACGGCGCGATGGCGCGGAGCGGCTCGGGCTCGTGGTGACGACCACAGCCCCTGATCCTGGAAGCTGGAGGGGGCGAGTGCGGAGCAACACTCATCCAGCATCGCGCCGGCTGCAAATGTAACTTTAGCACCAAGTTGTGCTGTTAACATTGGAAGAAAAAGGGGCAACAACAAAAACAAAAAAATTGCAACTCATTGCTTCAGTCGCCGCTGCCAGCAACCTTGGCGGGTTGCTGCGAAAGGTTACCCACCAAGTCAGTTCAGAGAGCAGAATTTCAATAGCCCGCGCCTTTTCATTTCCTGCCGGGAATGTGGTTCCAAACGTTCAGCACCTTGAGCATTTTTGTTTAGGTTAGCTGTGTTTTGATTTGCATTGTTGTGAGTTTGTGTGTAAACCTGCCTGCGCGGTTTACGGTAGTTGTCAGTGTCACCACGTGCCGTCAATCAATTTCTACCTTCACATCTTTCGCACTTTTTCATCAGAGACAAACATAACGAGGTTTTAAACTTTGTGTCATTATGTATTGACATTTTATTATACGCCTATCCTTCCATCCATATTCTACCTTATGCAACTCCAAGACGACGATTTTGCCGACAAATTTCAGTATGAATTCAATTTATTTCGGCAGCGCCGAATTCGCCGCCACAGTGCAAATAGCACAGTGATTGTTCTTCGGACTCGTTCTTGATTGTTAATTGTTATCTGGATTTGGGTTGCATTCAATGCAAATTGATGAAATTTGATAAAACTGTAATATAATGTTCAATTGGTCACGTAACTGTAAAATTAGTTGAACAATGTCAGAAATAATGTATAAAAATCAGGTGGAAATAAGATAACTGTACATTAAAGTAAATTACATACATATTCATAAAGACACAAGGAATTGCAAATGCTGGTTTACAAAAAAACACAAAGTGCTTAAGTAACTCAGCAGGGAAGGCAGCGGGCATGGACATGGGCAGGTGAAGTTTCGAGTCGGGACCCTTCTTCAGACTGATTGTAGTCGGGGGAGAAAGTCGGAAGGAAGGTGGGCGAGGCAAAGCCTGGCAAATGTAAGGTGGATAGGCGAGGAGGAACCGGCAAGTGGACAAAGGGTGTCAGATAAGGAAAGAAATGCGAAGTGTGAAACCAAAAGAAGGGATACTGGTGGAAGTGGAAAAGAAGAAGGATAGTGGGTGTAATGAGTGCCCTTCCACGTGGGGCACATGGAAGAGAGGGATGGAAAAGGGTTTAAGAAGGAACTGCAGATGCTGGAAAATCGAAGGTACACAAAAATGTTGGAGAAACTCAGCGGGTGCAGCAGCATCTATGGAGCGAAGGAAATAGGCAACGTTTCGGGCCGAAACCCTTAAGATGTGTGTTACAAACGACTGTGGAATTCTCTGGATACTTTCAAGAGAGAGCTCTTAAAGATAGCGGAGTCAGGGGATATGGGGAGAAGGCAGGAACGGGGTACTGATTGGGGATGATCAGCCATGATCACGTTGAATGGCGGTGCTGCCTCGAAGGGCCGAATGGCCTACTCCTGCACCTATTGTCTATAAACTGAATTCAATGTTCATACCACCCCAAGTGGAATATGAGGTGCTGTTCCTCTAATTTTGTGTGTTAAAATGGTTAGCAACTCGGAGTTAGAGCAGACATTGGTGGATACTGAGTTGGATGATCAGCCGTAATCATATTGAATGGTGGTGCAGGCTCGAGGGGCTGAATGGCCTACTCCTGCACCTAATTTCTATGTTTCTATGACAGAGTGTGTCCGATGGAATGGTTGCCTCGTCTACACTTGGTCTCTCGCCGATGTAAAGGAAGCCACAACAGGAGCACTAAATATAGTAGATGAGGTTTGACGAGGTGCACGTGAACACGTCTTACCTGGAAGGGCTGCCGTGATGCATTGATGGGGGTGAGGGAGGAAGTATAGGGACAGATGTTACCTCGTGTGGTTGGAGGGGAAAGTACCTGGGGAGGAGGCAGGTTGGGTGGAAAGGGATGAGTGAACCAAAGAGTTGCAAAAGGAGTGGTCTCTGCTGATACGGGTGGGGATGATGTGACTGCTGGTGGGATAAAGTGACACCTGTGTGACAAGTAGAGCATGTTCTTATGCAGGTGGAAGCAGGATGAGAAACAAGATATGAACTCAGTAAATAGATAGAACTGTGGTTCCTTGCAGGGTAAATTCCAAACAATTTAAAATTGGAGACGAGGATTTGCAGATGCTGGAATCTTGAGCAAAACAAAGATCTGGAGGAACTCAACGGGTCAGACAGGATTTCTAAAAAGAACCCTTCAAAACAATTTTGTTTTGTTTAGCCTCCGATGATTGCAAGAGAGACAGGAGTCAGTAGCTATAGACCCACCAAAGAAAATGGCTTCAGTCTTCCCAAAATTCAATTCCTAATGCATCCGATGGCTGCATAAATCTAATGCATAAGCATCTTTGCATTTCAGTTCCTTTATGTCCAGGATATTGAAATATTCCATTAAAAAGATAATTGAAAATTTCAATCATCTGGACATAAACGAACTTTTAGAGCCAATCATTTCATTTTCAGTTATCGGGCCATGTGAGGACGCCTTTAATTTTAATAGATGGTATTACTGTTAACTGGCAGGTTAGGGCTAACGAAATAGGTTGGATTGCCAAAATGTCCCTGCTCCCGACCTCCCTGCCAGTGTCCTCGTCGTCTACCTTCGGGGTCCCAAGAGTCTCGGTACCATCTTGGAATCCACTGGTTTCTGTAACGCCGTGGCCTTCTTCTCTGCCCCCTTCCTTCTCGATAATACTATCTCATAGGACACGACCGACTCCAATGTCCCAATCCCCCACAGCTATAACACTGATTGGGCTAGATCGCTCTATAACCTCTCCAGCCAAACCGAGGAAAGGTCGGTTCCCTGAATGGGAGGTCTATCCAGGCCTTGAGGTCTTCTTCCTCCTTATCCTCTTCTGTCCTTATTTCTTTTACTTGAACCATTAATTTCTGGGCTGCTGCTGAACAAGGCTGCCTTAAGGTCTGACCGTCTGTGGTCTGGGGGACATTTATGCCTAATGCGGGCATCTCCCTACAAACACATTGTCTATGGGGAGTCCATTTTAAATTCCTTTCATCGGTGAATTGCTCTGACATAATGATATTATCCATGTCCGGATCAATCCCTCCATATTCTGCTCCTATCTCACCCTCTGAAAAGCTATGTGTTCTATCCCGGTACTTCAAGAAGGATTCCTTCATCCTCTTGCTACTGGAGTTCCTAATTAATTTCAGCACCCATGTCGATGGAGTCTTCCTTCTAGTTTCTTGATTTCCCCTACTGTCCTTCACGTGGGGCAATCATAGGAGATAGAGGATCTCTCCTCGATTTCTCTACTTCAGATTTGAATTTAGGGGGAGGAGCCGAAGATAACGCTGACTCCTCCCATGTGCCCTGTTCGCAAGCTGCGCATGGTTTCTCCGAATTGGGAACATGAGAGTTCTTTGAGGAATGCTGTGGCTCTAGCTCCACTCCGCAGAATTCTGCACACCCTGGCATATAATAAATCTTTCTCCATTCAAAGTATGCAGGCACTGTTTCACTCTTACCGAATTTAACAAGTTTAGGTTTTGTCGGCACCTCCCCTTTAAGAGCCGTCTCAGTAGTCTCCCTTTCAGAAGATGGTATTCTCTCCTGCTCCTGTTCCTGCTCCTGCTCCTGCTCCTGCTGTTGGCTTACTAGTTCTTCCTGTCCCTGTTCTGGAATGTCCCGAGAAGGATCAGTTCTATCGTGTTCTCCTCCAATTCCCAATTTAAAAGCTGCCATTCTTAGGGTGGACAGCAAAACAAACTCTTTATTTATTTCCCTTTTAGTGAAGAACATTCTTCATATTCCTTTGTTTCCTTCTTCACTATTCCCATATTTTTTGACGATCATTTCTATATAGTTTATTCCTATTACAGATTTTAGTCCACACAACGGCCAAAGTTCGTCTTTCAAAATTGCATTTAATTCCCCAGATAGTCCTCTTAGTCTATTGCATCATTTGGAAGCTTCTCGCAAATTATCCTTATCGGGCTTTCTAATCTGTTTGATTGGTCCTTCTCGGAGACATTCCCCATTCTCGGAACAATGGTCACAAGACAAATCACAAAATAAAGGTTCCAGACACTAACACCTCTTCCAATCAGACTCCAAGGTCAATGGAATCTCTCCCACACAATGGTCAACGTTCTCTCCGATTCAAACTTACTCTAACAATCGTTCCCTTTCAGCTGTTACCCAGTCACTCCTATTCAATTCAAACCACTCGCTCGTATTCAGTCTCGCTCCCAACTCTCTTATCAGTTAAATCACAATAACTTCATTCAGTTCCAAATTTTCATCTCCGGTGTCTCAATCCAGATCTAACTCTCAATCGCAGTCTCTCACGCAGCAATCTCTCACTCAATCCACCTTAAGTTCACACAGACAGACAAATCCGAACCACGCTAACATAACTATAATTAAGAATGAAAATATTCCCCTGATTATCAATAACCCAAGACGCACCCAATATACACTATAAGCATCCAGTAAACCCCACTCTAATGAATCCTCCTCGTGGCGCAATCGATCAGAGGGATAACTCCTCCCCCGATGCAGCAATCAAAATAGTACAACCCCTGATCGAACCACCCCGATTCAGAATCTTACAATACCACACTCTAAAATAATTACAAATAATTAACTCAAGCACACTCTTACTTCAAGTTTCTAAATCCGTAAACACTCGCATAAGCAGCAATTCAAATAATGTTCCGCGGACTTAACAAAATCTAAATCTTAATACACCCAGTTTATTTATATACACAGAATATTTACAAAATCCGGATCCGATAACAATACGAAAAGCTAGATTTTTACAATTTACAAAATGATTTAAAGCACTAGCGCACAGTTCACGAACACTCGATCTTAACACCGCATCACGCTGTTATCACTCAGTGATCCTCTCCCTCTGATACCAAAGATTTTCCCCTTCCTAGGTTACTCTTTGCTGAGGGGTACTACTCCTTAAAAGACTACTTTTCCTCCCGAATGTTACTATCCCTCAGTTAAGACTGGACTTCTATAGGGGGACCTTTATCTCTCCCTTCTAAGTTCAACAGAATTAGGGATACCCTTCGCTATTCGGATTACTTTTCATCAAGTAAACAGGTTCCCGTCTCCCAGGTACTCTTCGCTATCAGATACTAGTCAACAATCGACCAGAGGTTACTATTCACTGTTGATCAGCCGCTATTCGGAATCGATCACGGACATGCACCAACTCCGAAGTTCTATATACAGGAATTCGAATTCTACCTTACTGGCAGAACTTCAATATGAAATTCAGTATTTAGAAATTTTGTTTTGCAAATATAGACTCGAACTCCTAATTTTAGTGCGTATCTCTCCTCATACGCGGGCACTCAAATCAAACTAAAATTGGCCAGTTGAATTCTTGAATGGACTGGAGTATTCCGGCCAATCTATACTCTGTCCGCCCAAGCCCAGTACCTTCCCGAGGTTCCTCGTGCGTTACTTCAGGGAGGGACTCTGATACCTCCACACAGCCACTCCTCTCTGCTGGGCACCGAGGATTCAGCGCGTAGCCACTTGTGAGTTATCGATGCCGATTTTCAGCGCGCACCTTTTCAATTCGTGCTCCCGGCAAAGATCCGATCGATACGTAGGTCAGCCCTGTATTTTAATACCCCACCAATTGGATACCAAATCTAACTATGGGCTACTCCTCGCCCGATGAAGCGCGTTTGGCTCTCGTTAAGGCAGCTGCAGTCTGCCAACTACGACCAAAGTTTTGGGCCTCTAACCCAGGAAAGGGCTTGTAACCCAACCCCAGCAAGGTCTCTAACCCCACCCTGGTTTTAATGGCCCCTAACCCAAAGGAGTGCTAACCATCCCAACCCCCCCCCCCCCCCCCCCCCTCCCCCTCGTGCTTGCTAGACTCTGTTCTACCAAACATAAAGCATTCCAACTATTCAGTAATACAGTGCCATGGCAACTAATGAATATACTGTATTAAAAAAAGTCTGCGGTCTTCAAAATATTTGTGGTGTCAGCATGAAGTTGGATTATTGGCTTGTGAAAAGGCATGATATCAAAGAAAAATGCAAAGTTGAAGAAAATATGGTCTGACACTTAGGTTAAAGCAGTAAGTGACCAACAGAAGAACATATTAATGTTACCTGCATGAATTTTAAATGGTTTGTTATACCACAATAATTTTATTAATCACACATTTTCAAATAGTTAATGTTTATCATCAATCATAATTAATGCTGATTTAACTAACATTTTTATTCCTTACATAAAAAGACTATATACACATTTTCACATGATGATGCTCCTCAGTATAATCTTGGTCAGTAATGAAGAAACTTACCAAATAATAATAATAATAATAATACACAAATGGAAAATATAAATTGGATAATAGAGAATTAATTACAGATCAAATAATAAAACTGATCGGAACAGAGGCTTTTACTCTGTGGATATCCGTATAAACTAAAAATGATAAAGAACATAAATGTAGCTGTCAATCAGTTATAATTACATAAAATGATTGTATAAAATAGGGGTAAAATGTCTAACTAAAACAGAAAAAAATGAGAGGTAATTCATTTAAAATTTAGTTCGTTTTTTTCTCTACTGGTTGTATTTGTAGCATTCAGTTTTTATTTCAGTTATGTTTGTTTATGTTGATCAAATCGTAGCTCTTTAACCATTCTTCACCTAAATACTACATTGGTCTTCATGCTAGTGTGTAGCATCACAGACAAGTTATTTAAAGTCTTCCCTTTAATTTACTACACATTAATACTGTGCAAGCTGTTTTGAGATTTAATACCCATTCATCACTGAACATTGCTTGTTCAAGTTATTTCTCCCATATTATTTTTACTGTGTTTCTATTTCAAGTCGACATGAAAAAGAGAGGATAACTTCTAAAATATAGTTACCTCATTCTCAATTGTCTATTTACAAGAAACTAGATCAAGTGGGACCCGTTGGGTCCCTGTCACATGGGAGGCCTAGTACCCCAAAGCAACCTGTTCCCCCAGTGCAATATTCGACCACTCACCCATAGCCCCCACGGGAGGCCTGGTCCCCTAACGCAACTCGTTCCCCAACGCAAGATTCCACCACTCACCCGTTCCCACAACGCAACCTGTTCGCCCAACGCAATATTCCACCACTCACCTATAGCCCCCAAAGATCGGCTCATATTTTCATCCTCTTGGTTCTTGGTTTCTTGGTCCTCCAAAATATTCCAAATGGAATTTAAACTGGAGGTGGAATATTGGCCTGCTGGGCTACAGCTGGGAAACATTTCCCTTAATAAAGTGCAATTGCACTAACATTTTTTTATTCTTTAACGTGATGTAGGTGCCACTGACAAGGCCATCTTTTGTTATCCAAATCTAATCATTAAACTTTCAATTTAGAGAACAATTAAAAAATCAACCATGTTGCTGTGGCTTTGCAATCACATATGTGCTGTATTAGGCTGGCAGATTCTTCCTCTGAAGGACATTTGCTGCCAAGGACTCATTGTCCCGGGATAGCAACGTTGTAGAGGGTCAGGCGACAATCCCATTGTGATGTCATAGCTGGTAACTGCCAGTGCAGATTGGAAGAAACCTTTCTCAAAGTGGGATTTTGTAAAGTTAAAAAAGTGAATAACTTGTAAAATATGACATCAAACTTAACGAAACTTGATAAAAAAACACACCACAAGACAATTGTGATTAAGGTGGTACAAAAATTGTAGCGCTATTTTGTACCGTTTTGGCGTAATTCAGGACATCAGGACATGTCACAGGCAGAGTCACAAACAGACTGACAGGCAGAGGCACAGACAGACTCACAGGCAGACAGACAGACTTACTAACAAACAAGATGAGAGCTTTAGTAATATGTACTAGACTAAGTGCAGACCAATTAGGTCTACTCCCCCAACACAATATTCCACCACTCACCCGATCCCCCAACGCAATCCGTTCCCCCACGCAATATTCCACCACTCACCCATAGCCCCCAACTGCGCAAGTGCGGCTAATTTCCCCTCTTCCCCCAGCACTCCCTCCCCCTCCTCTTCACCCTCCCTGTTCTTTCCCATCTCCTCCTCCCCTCCCCAATCCCCCCTCAGCTCTCCCTCCCTCTCCTTTCCCATACCCTCAGTCACTCCCTCCCTCCATAACTCCTCTCCCCTCCTTACCCCCTATCCCTCTATCCCCACATCTCACCTCCCCGTGCCCCCCCACCACTAACCCTCCTGACTTCCCCCACTGCCCTCCTCTTCATTCCTCACTCCCTACCTCCCCCACTCCCCCCTCCTCTCCCTCTATTCCCCCTCCACCACTCTCCCTCCTCACCTCCCCCACTTTACCCCTCTCCCTACATACCCCCTCCTCTCCCTCAATCCCCCCACTCTCCCTCCTAACCTCCCCAGGATCTTTCCCCTCTGCTCCTCCCCTCCCCCAATCCCTCCCTCACCTCTCCCTCTCTCTCCTTTCCCCTACCCTCAGCCACTCCTTCCTTCCATAAAAAGCAGCATCTGCAGTTTCTTCCTCCACAGGTCATTCATTGTTATCTGTGGTTTAGATCCCGTCGACTTGACTATTGGACCCGTTTGCATCATGTGTGTGTTTGTGTGTGAGTTACTCAAACTCTGGGCAAACTGCTCCGCCACCATGCAACTCGACTCTCCCTCCCTCCCTCCCTCTGCCCACTCCAGCTCAGCCGCCGTTCGGCTCATCCCCGTCATGCCCGACCGCCCGCTGCTGTTGCTCAGCCCCACCCTGCCCGTCCCCACCCTGCCTACCTGCTCCCTGCCGTCGCCGGGCTGGGCCGCGAGGGGGGTGGTGTCGGTGTTCATCATGGTGGGCACCACGTGTTTCGATGACCTGGTGGAGAACATCTCCAAGAGGGCAGTGAGGGTGAGTTAACGCGGCGGCGGCGGAAGTGATGGACGGTCGCAGCCATTCACCCGGGGGGGATGGGTAGATGGGACCGCCATTGCCGCAGAGGGTGGGCGGGGGAGAGAGGTGAGTGAGGGAGAGAGATACGGGACCAGGGCCTCCACTGAACCCCACCGCGGTCGCCGCCGGTGGTGGGGTATACAAATTACTGGGGGGAGGGGAGAGAGGAGTTTGTGAGTGAGGCGGGAAAGGCCGTGGTGCAGGAAGGGACATCGACGTCCCGGCCATGACGTTGACTGACAGGAGAGGAGACCAATCTGCGTGGTGCTGACTGACAGGAGAGGGAACCAAACTGCGCATGCGCGGTTTTTAAGCTTTTTAAATCTTAATAACTTTTAAAATATACCATAGATCGGAATAAAACTTGTTGCATTTGTAGCACAGGAGGATGGTGAGTAAGGTGGTGAAAATCGTAGCGCTATCGTGTACCATTTTTGCGCAAATAGAAAAACTACGCAAACCGGAAGAGCACAAGATCTGAGTTTTAGTTATGTATAGATGACAAGGAATTTCTTTTCTCTGAGAATCCTGAATCTTTGGAATTTTCTAGCTTAAGAAATTGATAAGGTTGAATCATTGATGCAGTCTATAAATCGATTTACAAAGGTATTTACAAATGTGCTGTGGCAACAAAAAATTAACTGTTCTGTTTTGCCACAAATCTATATATCTACATACTAGACTAAGTGGGACACGTGGGGTCCCATGTTCACACGGGAGGGCTGGTCCCCCAAGGCAATATTCCACCTCTCTGCCAATTCCAATATTGGTGGCCAATGGGGGGCTTTCATGAGCGCTAGTATGGGTTTTGTGGGCTGAAGGGACTGGTGTCTAGACGGCGAGGATGGACATTGTGGACCAAATGGATTCTTGGGGTGGCAGCTCAGTCACTCAAGCCTGATGTGCTGGCAGCTCACTCACGGCTGGTGGGCTGGCAGTTGACTCACGGATATTCCTTGAAATTTCATTTCAAGCAGGGTGCAAGGCCACCAAATTCAAATGCAGTTTCCTACCATTTCAAGCAGGGTGCAAGGCCACCAAATTCAAGTGCAGTTTCCTGGCACTTCAAGCAGGGTGCAGGGCCACCAAATTCAAGTGCAGTTTCATACCATTTCAAGCAGGGTGCGTGGCCAACAAATTCAAATGCAGTTTCATACCATTTCATGCAGGGTGCAAGGCAACCACATTCAAATGCAGTTCCATAACATTTCAAGCAGGGTGAAACCACCATAAAACCACACAAAACACCACATAAACACCACACTCACCATTCAGTAGACATTCAGTGTTTTTAGTTGATTCACAGCTCAAACAGAATCGTGACCTCTCCCTCCCCCATCTTGCAGAGACTGAGCCACACCCACACTTCCGGGTTTTATAACCCCTCCCCCTCCCACCGGAATGGGCGTGGCCTTCATGGCGTGATTGACAGGAGAGAGATTCTCAACTTTTTTTAAAAACTAATAACACTTTTATTTTCATTGATGGGAAGAATGCATCTGATGAACGGAGGGGGACTGAGTAAGATGGCCAAAAAATCACAGCCGTAAGTGGTAGCGTTTTATCTAAAATCAATATACAGTGCAAACAGGAAGTTGTCAAGTTTAGACTTTTAATCATTTGCCATTTCAAACCAACCACCACCAACAACCATTTGCAGTGCATTATTTCAAACCAACCACCATTTGCAGTGCTTTATTTCAAACCAACCATCATTTGCAGTGCTTTATTTCAAACCAACCACCACTTGCAGTGCTTCATTTCAAACCAACCACCACTTGCAGTGCTTTATTTCAAAACAACCACCACTTGCAGTGCTTTATTTCAAACCAACTACATTTTCATTTTCAAACCACATTAAGGGCACTCAAGGTAATTAAAACCACACTCACGGTTTAGTAGACATGTGTTCAGTGTTATTCACAGCTGAGACTGAGAGACGTGACCCTCTCGCTCCCCCATCCTGCAGAGACTGACTGAAGCACTCAAAACTTCCGGGGTTTATGGTCCCTCCGGAAGGGCGGTGGCCTTCAGGAGAGAGAATCTCAACATTTTTTAAACACTAATAACTCATTTATTTTTAATTGATGGGAAAAATCCTCTTGTCCTGCACAGCGGAGGGGGACTCTGAGTAAGATGGCCAAAAATCACAGCCATAAGTGGCAGCATTTTTTCTAAAATCAATATACAGAACAACAGGAAGTGGTCAAGATCAGACTTTTAGTAATATAGATATTACTAAAACTCTCATATTGTTTGTTATTCTGTCTGCGTGACTATGTGTCTGCATGCCCATGTGCTCCCGGAACTATGCCAAAACGATACACAATAGCGCTACAACTGTTGGACCACCTTACTCACAATTGGCCTATGGTGTGTTTTTTTTAATCAAGTTTCGTTCAGATTGATGTTATATTTTACAAGTTATTCACATTTTAAACTTTACAAAATCCAGTTTGAGAAAAAATCACTTGAAGTTGCAGTGGAAGTTCGCAGCTATGACGTCACAATGGGATCTCATTTACATAAATTGCCCATCAGCAGTGTTCCAATGTTACAATGTTAACAAAGACAGGACTCACAGTGCAATAAGAGATTTGTTATGTTGTAAGGAGAAGGAGTGAGTGAGGGAGGGGACGAGGAGAGGATTGTTGTTTAATGTTATTTAAACAGATAGAGGGAGAGGAGGGGGGTAGGGGGGGGAGAGGGGTTATGGAGGGAGGGAGGGAGTGACTGAGGGTAGGGGAAAGGAGAGGGGTAGGTAAGAGAGGGAGTGGGGAGGGGAGGAGGAGAGTGAAAAGAATTGAGAGGGTGAAGAGGAGGGAGAGGGAGTTCTGGGGATGAGGGGAAATGAGCTGCGCCTGCACAGTTGGGGGCAATGGGTGAGTGGTGAAATATTACATTGGGGAAGGGTTCTGTTGGGGGAATGGGTGAGTGGTCGAATATTGCGTTGGAGGACCAGGCCTCCCGTGTGACAGGGACCCAACGGGTCCTACTTTGTCTAGTTTATATACTACTAAAACTGTCATCTTGTTTGTTTGTTTGTTTGTATGCGTGTTCGCAAAATGGTACACGATAGCGCTACAATTTTCGGCACACCTTACTCACCATTGTCCTGTGGTGTGCAGTAGTAAGTTTCATTCAGATTGATGCTTTATTTTACGTTATTGACATTTGAAACTTTATAAAATCACTTTTCCACATGCCGTGCCACGTGTTCCCGAAACTCTGCCAAAACGGTACACGATAGTGCCACAATCTTTGGCCCACCTTACTCACCATTGTCCTGGAGTGTGCATTAGCCAAGTTATATTTTACAAGTTATTGACATTTTAAACTTATATATTTTACAGGTAAATGACATTTTAGACTTTAAAAAATCACTTTTCCACTTGTCGTGCCATGTGTTCCCGAAACGGTACAGGATACCGGTACAATTTTAGGCCCACCTTATTCACCATTGTCCTGGGGTGTGAACTACCAAGTTTCCGTTCAGATTGATGCTATATTTTGCAAGGTATTAACATTTTAAACTTTTAAAAAATCACTTTTCCACTTGCCGTGTCTGTCAGCCTCGTTCAACGTCACAATGATGAGAGGGATAGACAGAGTTGATGTGGACCAGCTTTTCCCTTTGAGAATAGGGAAGATTCAAACAAGAGGACATGACTTCAGAATTAAGGGACAGAAGTTTAGGGGTAACATGAGGGGGAACTTCTTTACTCAGAGAGTGGTAGCGGTGTGGAATGAGCTTCCAGTGGAAGTGGTGGAGGCAGGTTCGGTGGTATCATTTAAAAATAAATTGGATAGGCATATGGATGAGAAGGGAATGGAGGGTTATGGTATGAGTGCAGGCAGGTGGGACTAAGGGAAAAAAGTTGTTCGGCACGGACTTGTAGGGCCGAGATGGCCTGTTTCCGTGCTGTAATTGTTATATGATTATAATGGGAACCCAATGCGTCACAACAGTAAGATGGCCACCAGATTCACGCGTGCGGTTGGGGGAGGTTTGCCGTGCCCGCTATGCACCCGTGCGCAGTTGCAGGTTGCCGGGACCACCGCTATTTTGAGATCGTCAGCCTTGCCAGCGCAGTTGGCCCGCCGCCATCTTGAAACCGCCATTTTGACTCATGCCACAACGGCGATCTCTGGTGTCACAACGGGGACCCGCCCAATACATAAACAATCTAAGACACAAACCTAACTTTGAAATGAAGTCAGAATTTAGTGTTCAGGGGCACAAGTAACTGAAGTGCCTTTATAAACATACAATTGGAACAAAAAAGTTTGTGTCACATACATTAAAAAAAAAAAGCCAAGTGGTTGAATCAAACTTTATAGCAAATCATTGGAAATTAAGAAAAAATTGACTTTTTTGAGATACAATTCCGATCAAATTGGAAATTATTTCTAAAAACCAGTCTGGGCTATTTACAAATGTCTTTGTATTACGTCACAAATCTAGGCTAGGGAGGGTTGGCGGGCCTAGTATCCGTGCATGCGCAGTTGGAGGAGGGTTGCCAGGCCTGGCGGTGGCGCACCCACAACTAATGGTTATATTCCAATAAGATTTTTTCTGACGACAGAACCTGTATATGTGCATTTGCTGATTTTTTATTGGGAGGCCTTTTTGATGTAATACTTCTGTGTGACAGGGACCCAAAGCGTCCACACCTGGTCTAGTGACAATTAAAAACTCTTGACACTCTTGAATCAGCGGCGAAGAGATTTGCTCAAATGTTGGACTGATGAATGCATTTACTCACAAATTTCCACAGCCTGTCCCTGGATAACGAACGGGTTAAGTTTTTACACGTTCACAAGTTGATTTTGTCTGTAAGTCAGAAAATACATTAAAATATACTCAATATATTGGTTGTGTGGCGGCGCCTAGCGGCAGCGGCTTGACTGCAGTCCGTCTGTCTTTTTTTTAAATTTTTGTCTCGTTAAGTGTATGTTTGATTCTAGTTTTATTATTTTTTAGCTGTGTATATATGGGGGGTGGGGGTGGGGGAAACCGTTTAATCTCTTCCCTGTACGGGGACCCGACTTTTTCCCTGTCGGGTCTCCAGTGTCGTTGGGCCTGACATCGTGGAGCCGGCGGCAGCCTCCGGCCGGAACCAACCTAAGGTCTCCAGTCGCAGAGCCTGCGGACTCGCCATCGCGGAGCTGGCCGACTTCTGAACGGGAAGAGCTGTGGTGGCGCGCTGCTGCAACCCGACTTCGGAGCTTCAGAGGCTCCGGCCGCAGGCCCGGTGGACAGGAACATCTGGAACCTGCAGGTCCCTGGTGGGAGACCACTTTTCGGAGCTCCCACAAAGCAACTTCTCCCGCTGGAGTCGCGGGGTTTAAATGACTCTGAGCGGGGCCTAACATCGCCCGGCGCGGCTTAAACGGCCGCGGGACTTACCATCGCCCGCCGGGGGCTTTAACATCATGAGCCCCAGTCGCCTCGACGTTGCAGTTGGACTGCTGGACCGCGTTAGAAGAACAAAGAGAAGAGATAAGACTTTTGCCTTCCATCACAGTGAGGAGGTGTTGGAGATTCACTGTGATGGATGTTTGTGTAAATTGTGTTAAGTGTGTGTCTTGGTTTTTTGTGTAATGTTAAGACTAGAAATGCAATTACGTTCAAACCATGCTGTTTGAATGACAATAAAAGGCATTCTATTCTATTCTAATATGGTTACTATACCTCTTCAGTAATGTAATGAATGTCATCAAAAACACTTTGGACTGATAAGAAAGAGCAAATACTAAAGTGGAGAGTAAATTGAAACTAATTCTACTGTTTATCAGAACAAATGTTTGTACACATAAGCAGACTTTTGAATTTAATATTGCGGGAGCTTTTTTGTTTATGTGGGATGTTTATAGGTTAGCATTAATGACATGGGGACAACTTGTATTCTTGGACAAGGTGAATATCCTCAATAGATGGCTTGGTTAGTATGAGCATTAGTAGGTTGGAAATAAGGAAAATAGTAAGATTAAACGAGAACTTACCAGTTTGAAGTTTGATCTGTATTTTATGAGGAGTTACGATGAGGGATTACGTGAAGAACCCGTCCAGCACGCATGGGCGACATACTTCAAAGCAGCGGTGTGGAATCACAGAAAGACACAGTAATTGAAATAAATATAGTAAAGAAAAGGAGAGCTTAGATACCAGTTTGATCTCTATTATTGAGGGTGGGAGCGGAGGGCACGTAATCCCTCATCGTAACTCCTCATAAAATACAGATCAAACTTCAAACTAGTAAGTTCTCGTTTAATCTTACTATTTTACTTCGGAATCACGTGAGTGACTACGTGAAGATTTTAAAGCCCTGTGATTTCAAACCGTGTAACAGTTCATACTTCACTCGCTGCCGAAGTCATTCGAGGGAGGAAGTATGTTATCGTAATCAACCATGAATCTGTTTGTAAAAACAATAATGGTGTTATTAACAATAACAAGACCAAAATGCTCCCCCGGGCTTAAATTATATATTTTGCAGATTCTAATACTTTTTCTGCAAACGATACAGGTTCTGCCAGCGGCTTGTTATAAAAGTTTGGAACGTATACTCCCTAGACCACCCCGCTGTAGCCAGGATGTGGTCCATAGGCACGTCCATCCTCTTATTCACTGATGTGGATGCTGCCCTGGTGGAGTAAGATTTATACACGTTAGTATGTACTCCAGCAACTCCCAGTACCTGCTTGAGCCACTTGAGATAGTTTGGCTTGTCACCCGACCATAAGGTTTCTTGTGGCTGACCCATAAGGCTTTTTCTCTCCCTCGAGGATTACTTATTGTGTCGATGTAGTTCAATAAGTGGGTCATGACACATAACCGTGGTTCAGGTGGGTAAGCCCGGAATTCCATGACTAGACCTGATGTTCCTGGTCTGCTCTGTTTGACCAGCCCCTAATGATAAATGTAACATGGTGTAGTAGACCATATTGTCCAATCGTAGTAGATGGAGGAAACTGGACTCTTTGTGCTGAGACAAGGCCATCAGCATGTCCCTTCAGGGTGGGCTGTTCCAGGGTGAGGGACCTGGCTGGTGACCATCCCCTAATGTACGTCAGGTCCACACTGACATCCCAGATTTGGGTGTACCTAGGTCTGGGGGATTTGCCTCTCCTGAATTTGATGACCAGCGGGAGGTACCCTATGGCCTGTAGTCCTGGTGCCCGAGTTAAGTAGGCTGACTGGCTGTGTTGATGGCGCAGTAGCTGAGTCCTTCATTGTGGTGAAGACCTGCCAGGAACTCCAGTACAGGTTTTGTTGTAGTTGAATATGTAGTTCCTGTATTTGAATAGTATCTTCCCACTTCTTGATGTTCGCCAAGTAAGTTCCCTAGTAGATATGCGATGGGATGCTATCATCGTGTCGAATCCAGGCCCAGCAGTGGTCTTCCCAATTCTGCAACCCAGTAGTTTAATTTATCGTGGCATGTGCGTAGTACCCGACTGATGAGGCCATAGTGCCTGACTGATGAGGTAGGAAAAAAGGGGGAGAACATAGATTAGATCCCCCCCCCCCCCCCTAGTTCAGCGGGAATGAATTAATTGCCACTGCCTCAAGTTTGGTTTCATGCGACATACATCGGTACGTGGTGATTCAATTGAAATACAGGGAAATCGATATCTGGTGTTCCATATTGCTTTGTAATTTCAGCAAATACTTTGGTTTAATATGTCTGTTTACAGTATTTAGCTCACCTGGTAGGTAAGTTTACTGATGGTCGAATATGTTTGACGACCTACGGTTACCAATTGTTAAATAAATTGTCACATGATATCGATTTATTCTGCCCAAGTGGTTGGTTTATGCCACCACTGTGATGTTGTTAATTTATAAACGAACATGCAAAATGGTGCACTACAGAATAATATGCTTTACCAATAGAACGTACTCAATATTTCCAACTAGGTTTTACGCCCAGTGTCTATAGTGATGACGACTCCAGATTAGTCCATTTGCCACCATGTTCTGGGTGTGGGTTTTTAGTTTAAAACATTAGCACCTTAGTTTTAATGGAAAGGTTCAAGTTAAGTAGCTGGAAAGGCTGCTACTAACTCCCAATTACTCTAGCCACTTGTTGAATGGTTGGTTGATTGATACCATTAGTTGTTACAGGTTGTGCCATACGCTGACTCTCCTTATGGCAATGTTATAGATGAGTGGGTAGAGTTAATTGAATACCAGATCGTCAATAGTTGTGGATGGTGTCAACGTAGATTTATCTGGATTGTATGACAGGCTTGGCTAAATAAGTATAGTAGCTAAAGCTGTTGATTAGCTATTCCCATGGATATGTCGTCGTTAATATCATAGAGACATGCCATGACGATTTGTTCCTTAATAGTGTCAGGGCTGGTTTGGATATCTGGGAACAGTTTGGCTTATATTAGCCATAGTCGATAATTTATACTGCCATAGTTACCCCATCCAGGTAAATAGTTATCTCCGAAATTTTATGAATGGGTACTGAATAGTATGCATCTTTTAAGCTGATGTCTACCATAAAGTATCCTAAGAAATCCATGGTTAGTAGTACAATATTCCATAAGTGTGTAACCTGGTGAATACTCAAGTGGTAAAGTCAATGACGGTGTAACATTCACCATCTTTGGGTTTTTTGGTGCCAAAGGTTCATATTAGGTTTTTATGACCCCTTGTATATCAATGATGGTGCGACATTCACCATCTTGGTTTGTTGGTACCAAAGGTTCATATAGGCTTCTTTATGACCCCTAATATTCTTTTCCAGTTTGCTAGTCCCTCATGTTCTTTTTAGTGGGAGGGTAGACCCCTTGGGGTGCATGCTGAACTGGTAATATATGGTCCCTAGATAAGGGACGTATCAGATATTAAACTGAAAAAACATATTATACTTGATCTTAGCCAAAAGGCCGAGAAGGGATGGGTTCTTAATTCAATTTTTATCCTTGAATACTTTTGGTATATGACTACCAAGTGTGATAGTTCTCGGGCGGCGAGTCTCCTTGTCGGGAGTATGCAGGGATTACCGGCCGGTATTTGAATTTCCCTCCAGTCTGCTGCTGTGGTCAGATAGCTGTTAGCAGACTGGGCATCGGCGCAGTACCCTGACTGTGGACCGCAGCGTGTGCGGTCCCAGTGCCGCCTCTCCCCCCTCCACTGACGGAACGCTCCTTCCCTGGAGTCGAACGGGGGCCGCTTCCCTCTGTTCTGCTTTGCTGTCTCCAGTTCCCCTGGAGCAACAAAGAGAAGCAAAGTCGCGAGTTAACCTGTAGGTAAGTACTTACCTAACGGTCCGTTCCTTCAGGCTTGTAGCGGGAGCACCCGTACTCCCGTTCGTCGCTGTTGCATCTGCGTGAATGTCGCGCATGCGTGCTGGACGGGTTCTTCACGTAGTCACTCACGTGACTCCGAAGTAAAATTAGGGATTTAGGACTACTGCATTCAGAGCAGGGTTGGCAGAA
Source organism: Amblyraja radiata (assembly GCF_010909765.2). Lineage (NCBI taxonomy): Eukaryota > Metazoa > Chordata > Chondrichthyes > Rajiformes > Rajidae > Amblyraja > Amblyraja radiata. The sequence continues at coordinate 99,709,528 of NC_045957.1, read as the reverse complement.
TAGTAGTTTGGAGGCTATTTCTGAATAATCATAAATTTGAGTGCTGTGTCACAGGATAGCAGGTTACCATTTAGGACCAAGACTAATAAAAATGTTAAATAAAAGGTGAGAGGGGAAAGATTTAATAGGAATCCAAGGGACAACCTTTTCACACAGAAGTTGGTGAATATATGGAATGTGTTGCCAGAGGAGTATGGAATGTGTTGCCAGAGGAGGTAATCGAGGCAGGTATTAAAACAACATTTAAAAGACATTTGAACAAGTACATGGATAGGAAAGGTTTAGAGGGATGTGGGCCAAATATGAGCAGATTGGACTAGTGCAGATGGAGCATCTTGGTCGGCATGAGCAAGTTGGGCTGAATGGTCAGTTTCCGTGCTGCATGATGCCATGACTCTAATGGAAACGACTTCACTCAGAGAGGTATATTCAGGGAAATATATATTTCAGTGCCTTTATCTTCAGAGAGCTATGTACATTCTGGGATCAAGAAATATGATGACGGCGATAGGAATTTTGATGAAAGATCAACAGTGAATGTTGGGAAAGGCTCTTTAGTGCCTTGTGCCTTACTGCTCCTGTCCCTTCACTCCTTGCCTGGTAATGTGTTTGAAGGTCAAACTCTAATTCACATTATGAAAAAGGAGTAGAATTGGAGCATCGGAATTTGATGTAATAGAAGGTATTTATTTTTAAATTGATGCCAGTGTCAGTCACTGGTGGTTTCAGGTTACTGATATAGGATGAAAAATGTTGGAATCTTATATGGAAAAATACTTCCTTATCTTTTTTTATTCTTTTCCCCATCAAGTTTAGTGACATTTGCACAGGTACATGGAGGTACAGATACAATAAAAAAAATTGCTTGCAGCAGTATTGCAGTTAGATTCAGACAACACACAAAAAAAATTACACATAAATTCTGAAAGACAACGAAAAGAAAAAGACTACAAAAAGAAGATATTGGTGCAAACCTCAATAGAAAACAAGTCCATAGAAGTACAAGAGATAGTTTGTATTGTTCTGTTGCTGTCGTAGTATTAGGGTTGTGCAGATCAGTTCATAAACCTGATGATTTAGAAAAAGTAACTGTTCCTGAACTTGATGTTGTGGGACTTCAGGCCTCAGTACTTCCTGCTGAATTGTAGCAGCAAGAAAAGTACATGCGTGGAGTGTGGGGATCCTTGATGATGGACACTGCCATCTTGAGGCAGAGCCTCGTATAAATTTTTATGATAGTGGGGAAAGTTGAGCTGATGATGGATCAGGCTGTGTCTATCACTCTTTGGAGGTTCTTCTGTTCTTGTGTATTGGAATTGCCATACCAGATTATGGCAATGTCATCGAGTCATAGAGTCATAGAGTGATACAATGTGGAAACAGGCCCTTTGGCCCAATTCGCCCACACCAGCCAACAATGTCCCAGCTGCACTAGTTCCACTTGCCTGCACTTGGTCCATATCCCTCCAAACCTGTCCTATCCATGTACCTGTCTAACTGTTTCTTAAACGATGGGATAGTCCCAGCCTCAACTACCTCCTCTGGCAGCTGTTCCATACACCCACCATCCTTTGTATGAAAAAGTTATCCCTCGGATTCCTATTAAATCTTTTCCTCTTCACCTTGAACCTATGTCCCCTGGTTCTCGATTACCCTACTCTGGGCAAAAGACTCTGTGCATCTACCCAATCTATTCCTTTCATGATTTTGTATACCTCCATAAGATCTCCCCTCATCCTCCTGCGCTCCATGGAATAGAGATCCTGCCTACTCAAACTCTCCCTATAGTCCTGGCAACATCCTTGTTAATCTTTTCTGAACTCTTTCAAGCTTGACAGTATCTTTCCTATAACATGGTGCCCAGAACTGAATACAATATTCTAAATGCGGTCTCACCAACGTCTTATACAACTGCAACATGACCTCCCAACTTCTATACTCAATACTCTGAGCATAGAAGGTAAACTGCCAAAAGCCCTTTTGACCACCTTATCTACCTGCAATTTGACCTTCAAGGAACCATGCACCTGTACTCCTAGATCCCTCTGCTCTACAACACTGGGTAGAGCCTGGCCTACCATTTACTGTGTAAGTCCTGCCTTTGTTCGATGTCCCAAAATGTAACACCTCACACTTCTCTGTATTAAATTCCATCAACCATTCCTGTGCCCACCTGGCCAATGGATCCAGATCCTGCTGTAATTGTTCACAATCATCTTCACTATCTGCAAAACCACTGACTTATGTATCATCAGCAAACTTGCTAATCTTGCCTTTCAGGTTCTCGTCCAAATCATTGATGAAGATGACAAACAGTAACGAGCCCTGAGGCACACCACTAGTCACAGTCATCCATTCTGAGAAGCAACCTTCCACCATAAATGCTTCCTTCCATGGAGCCAATTTGCTATCCATTTAGCTATCTCTCCGTGGATCCCATACGATCTGGCCTACCATGCGAAACCTTGTCAAACGCCTTATTGAAGTCCATGTACACAACATCTACAGCTCTGCCTTCATCAACCTTTTTGGTCACGTCTTCAAAAAAATTAATCAGATTTGTGAGACATGACCTCCCACTTACAAAACCATGCTGATTATCCCTAATCAGCCCTTGCCCATCCATGAGGTGCATAGCGAGGGTTAATGCACTGCCCTTTTCCAAGGATTTGTTGATAAAAGAACCAGAAGGCATAGGTTTAACACGAGAGAAAAAGATTGAATAAGATCCCGGGGACAACGTTTTCACACAGAGAGTAGTACCTATATGGAACAAACTACCAGAGTAAGTGGTTGAGGTGCAATAACATTTGAAATACATTTGGACAGATACATGGATAGGAAAGTGATAGGAAAGTTTTTACACAGAGAGTGGTGAATCTGTGGAATTCTCTGCCACAGAAGGTAGTTGAGGCCAGTTCATTGGCTATATTTAAGAGGGAGTTAGATGTGGCCCTTGTGGCTAAAGGGATCAGGGGGTATGGAGAGAAGGCAGGTATGGGATATTGATTTGGATGATCAGCCATGATCATATTGAATGGCGGTGCAGGCTCGAAGGACCGAATGGCCTACTCCTGCACCTATTTTCTATGTTTCTATGTTTATATGAAAGGTTTAGACGGATACGGGTCAAATGTGGGCAAATGGGACTATCATATATGGGCATCTAGCTTGGCACGGATATGTTAGTCTGAAGGATCTCTTTTCATCTTGTATGGCTCTATGATGCGATGAGGTATAGTGGATTGGTGTTTATGTATGATGATTAAGAGCAGGTCATACCTAATTATACTCATATTTCACAATTGTCCAGACTGAGCTCTACCAAGACCAAGGATCATATCTGGTAAACTAAAAGCAAAATACTGCAGATGCTGGAAATCTAGAATAAAAACTAGTACTGATGAAGTATTACTGACCTGAAGCACTAACTTTGTTTCTCTCTCCACATATGCTTTTGAGCATTTCTAGCATTTTTCTGGATTACATCTGGCATTTTCCTTCACCCCAGGATACCTGTGGGATTAATTCAAATCGCTCCCTGTATTTTCAGTAGAAGGGCAGGAGCAGCAGGCCACTGATTCATTTAACCCTCATTACCAATTTAGCATGTTTCACATTTCTGTAAAATTAGTAGCATATTACCATTCAGTGCGTTTGGCATTAAAAGGCTGCAATACAACAAATATGCAATGTAACTAAATCATTGCACTGAATATATCCACTGGTGTATTGAATTTCAAAGGGGTATTTTCACTTACTCCAGATCGTAATATCAGAGTTGAATTACCTCAGTCAAGTGGAACTTCTGATCTTACACACATGATCATTTGACTTATTTAAAGGCCTTGATATCACAGTGGATCCATGTCTCCTTGATGACTGCAACTAAATTGATTTTCAGAGTTAGAAATTGTCAATTCTTTTTGAAGCAGCATTACTTGAATCCAGCAATTATAAAAGGCAAAGAATAAACAAACAACGTGATTTAAAAAGCAGTGCATGGAGAAGTATGATGCAAATATTACATGGATTAGGTATCATCATAAGTCATTAGTGTATGTAAAATAGTGTTCTAAGCTGAACGATTCTTCTTCTTTCATGTCCATCTTCCATGTTTCACATGTTGACATCGCTGTCATCGTCCGTCCTGAACAGGACGCAAGCTTCCGGCGACAATCAGTGGAAGCCATCACTTGTTGCAATAGATGATGGTGGTAGCTTGGGATACTTCCAGTTTCCAGCCCCGCGACGTGGAAGCTTCTGCTATGAGGCCAGCTGAACGATAAGCAAAACCCTTTTCCGATGCAAAGGCCATCTGATGATAGATCATTGACCTGCAACATCAGCACTATTTTATTTACTCTACAAACAGATGTTGCCCGACCTGCTGAGTATGTCCAGTATTTTCTGTCATTGTATTGTTTTACAAATGATTATCCATTTATATGGTTTGTATGAACATAAACATTCAAGTAATAACAATGCTTTAAATTCAGCAGCTGCCCAAATTAATTAGTTATAGAGTTGTACCGTTCAGAAACAGGATCTTTGGCCCACCATGACCATGACAACCTTTTTGCCCATCTACATTAATCTCATTTCCCTACATTGGGTACACATCCTTCTACACTTTGCCTACTTAAATGCCTGCCTGATTGTCTCATAACCCCACCACCTCCTCTAGTAGCATGTTCCAAATATCACACTCGTCGTAAAATTATTTTCCTTCAAATCCCCTTTAATACTCCTTACTCTCATGTTAAACATGACCTCTTGTTCTTAATACACCTAATAAAAAATACTACCTGCCTCTTACAATTTTATAAATCTTTATCAGGGCAACTCACAGTCATCTTAATTCCAGGGAAAATAAACCCTTGAATTTTTGATTCATTCCAAACACTCCCCACTTGGAAGCGTTTGGACGGGCTTGAACATCAGAGTAGGGATTTTTATACTGCCAACTAGAAACTAATACAAATCAGAGCAATAGATAATAAAAGCAGATGTGCTTTTTTTGTGGGAAACCTCAAACATCAGTGCAAATAGTAGGTCATAATTCAGTGAAGGTAGAGTGAGGTGAAAATTCAAACATTCAAGCACACATACAAGTTGGTAACTCGCATTTGGAAAGTACAGGCATTCAGGAAAATTCTCTGCTTGTATTTTCTAAGTCGCTATCCAAGCATTCAACTTTCCTATAGTGCTCCAATCCAGGCCACATCCTGGTGAATCTCCTCTGCACTCTCTCCAGCGTAACTACGTCCTTATTATTGTATGGCAACCAGAATGGCACACAGCTCTTCAAGTGTGATCTAACCAGTGTTTTGTAAGTTGAAACATACATCCCTGCTTTTTATATTCTAATAGACCAAGTGGGACCTGTTGGGTCCCGTCCCCTCTATGCGTGGTTGCGGGGAGGGGGGCGGACTGCGGGGGGGGGGGGGGGGTTGACGTCACTCACAGCATGTGGAAGAAGGACGCACGGAGCAGACCTATTCTGACGTCATCAGTGAAAGACAGTGGTTTATAAATAAGTTTTTTCAGATTTTTGAACATTTTCAGTAATAATTTGCGAAATAAAGCCTGAAATTTTCAGATAAGGCGATTGTGGACTCCATTGGGGAAAACCTCTGCCGGAATATGTAAAAATGTTACCGTTACCGCGTCGTTTTTTTGCGAAGATGTGACAACACACAAACAAATAAACACACACACACACACACATCTACATCCAAGATCAGAGTTTTATAAGTACAGAGATGCCCTGACATATGAAGGCAGACATGCCTTATTCCTTCTGCACCGTTTTCATCTGTCTGTAGAGTAAATAAAACAGTGCTGATGTTGCAGGTCAATGATCTTTCATCAGATGGCCTTTGGATTGGAAAGAGGATTTGCTTATTGGTCAGCTTAAAACACTATTTACATTCACTAATGATATGATGATACATAATCCATCTAATATCTGTATCTCATACTTTCTCCATTCCTTCATCAATCCACCTGTAATGTCACATTCAGGGAACTATGGACATGAACCTCAAGGTCGCCTGTTCATTAGCATGCCTCACTGTCCATTTGCTGCATATTTCCCACACCAATTTGATTTCTCAAAGTGCATCACTTCGCATTTGTCAGGATTAATTCCATCTGCTAATGCTCCACCCAACTTTCCATTTGATCTATGTGTTGCTGTAGCCTTAATCAATCTAGTTCACTATCAGCAACACCATTTTTGGTCTTCTGCAAACTTATAAATCATATCTTCTATATTCACATCCAAGTCATTGAAAATTTGCATTAGAACTAATCCAAAAGCTTGTTCTGACAAGGTTGGGTTTCAAGCTATTTAATTATTTGAAGTGTGTTATGTGAAAAGTAGCTAAATGAGACACATGATGTAATCGGAATGAATAGTGAAAAAGACCAGCTGTCAGACAGGAAAGGTAGTAACCAATATCTCTCATTACTGAGGAAGAAACCTAAATAATTCAGGTTTGGTACATTGTTTATCCTGTTGCAAATTGTCAAGTCAAAGCCAGGTTGTACAATGTACAAGATCTTAGATATTTTTTTCTGCAGAAATGTCGCATACAAATATATAATATAGAAACATAGAAATTAGGTGCAGGAGTAGGCCATTCGGCCCTTCGAGCCTGCACCGCCATTCAATATGATCATGGCTGATCATTCAACTCAGTATCCCGTACCTGCCTTCTCTCCATACCCTCTGATCCCCTTAGCCACAAGGGCCACATCTAACTCCCTCTTAAATATAGCCAATGAACTGGCCTCGACTACCCTCTGTGGCAGGGAGTTCCAGAGATTCACCACTCTCTGTGTGAAAAAAGTTCTTCTCATCTCGGTTTTAAAGGATTTCCCCCTTATCCTTAAGCTGTGACCCCTTGTCCTGGACTTCCCCAACATCGGGAGCAATCTTCCTGCATCTAGCCTGTCCAACCCCTTAAGAATTTTGTAAGTTTCTATAAGATCCCCTCTCAATCTCCTAAATTCTAGAGAGTATAAACCAAGTCTATCCAGTCTTTCTTCATAAGACAGTCCTGACATCCCAGGAATCAGTCTGGTGAACCTTCTCTGCACTCCCTCTATGGCAATAATGTCCTTCCTCAGATTTGGAGACCAAAACTGTATGCAATACCTCAGGTGTGGTCTCACCAAGACCCTGTACAACTGCAGTAGAACCTCCCTGCTCCTATACTCAAATCCTTTTGCTATGAAAGCTAACATACCATTCGCTTTCTTCACTGCCTGCTGCACCTGCATGCCCACTTTCAATGACTGGTGTACCATGACACCCAGGTCTCGCTGCATCTCCCCTTTTCCTAGTCGGCCACCATTTAGATAATAGTCTGCTTTCCTATTTTTGCCACCAAAATGGATAACCTCACATTTATCCACATTATACTGCATCTGCCAAACATTTGCCCACTCACCCAGCCTATCCAAGTCACCTTGCAGTCTCCTAGCATCCTCCTCACTGCTAACACTGCCCCCCAGCTTAGTGTCATCCGCAAACTTGGAGATATTGCCTTCAATTCCCTCATCCAGAGCATTAATATATATTGTAAATAGCTGGGGTCCCAGCACTGAGCCTTGCGGTACCCCACTAGTCACTGCCTGCCATTGTGAAAAGGACCCGTTTACTCCTACTCTTTGCTTTGGAATGTGGGAGGAAACACATATATCTGTTTCCAGTTCATCAGACCTCTACTATCTTAGGTATACTTTACATTTGAAGTTTTTTTGACAACAAAAAAGATTATGTACCAACCTTTTAAAGCACTGGTTGAATAGCTTCTCTCCATTATAAAACCCCACCCACCCCATGTTTTCTTTTGAGTGTAAATCAAAATCCTCTGGCTCTGGGTTTATTGATATTGATACGATAACAAAATAATAAAAGTTTGTCTTCTGAGTGAGATCATAATCTGCACATAATCTTATAAACAACAGGTAATCAAAGTGATTGAATCCTTGCCTTGTTCTGACATGACTCCAATATAAATTCTGTTTACTGGAATGAGTGTGATACTAGCCATCTTGAATGAGAAACATATTTATTAGTTCCTATCTACTTTACTCTTTCAATCTGTAATTCTTTCATTATTTCCGGTTCATTTCTACATTATATGTTCTTTTTGTGGCGCTTTTGTCTTCAAAATTTATTTTTTCTTCCTTTGTATCATACCTCAGATTTACACCTTTGATTTTCTTTTCAAATTCTTTGTTGCTATTTACTCAACATTCATTTTTTTTCTTTACTTCTTGTATATCAACCGTTTGCATTATTAAACCCAACAAATGTGCAGAGATGGACACAAAAATGCTGGCGTTGGGGAGGCACAGTTGCGCAGCAGTGGAGCTGCTGTCTCACAGCTGTAGAGAGCCGGGTTTGATCCTGACTATGGGTGCTGTCTGTGCAGAGTTTGCATGGTCTCCCTGTGACCACGTAGGTTTTCTCTGGGTGTTCCTGTTTCCTCCCACATTCCAAAGACATGCAGGTTTATAGGTTAATTGACCTGTAAATTATCCCTAGTGTGTATGATGTGAAACTGGGATAACATATAACTAGTGTACGGTCTGAAGAAGGGTCTTGACCCGAAACGTTGCCTATTTCCTTCGTTCCATAGATGCTGCCTCACCTGCTAGTATACGAGTGATCGATGGGCATGGGCTTGGTGTGATGAATGACTTGTTTTCACTCTGTATCTCTAAACTAAACTAAAAACTCAGCAGGTCAGGCAGCATCTCTGGAGAACATGAATGTTTAGGGTCGGGATCCTTCAGCCTGATTGTATGAGGGGGGGGAGTGGAGAAATCTGAAAATCAGAAAAATGGAAGGTGACAGGGGGAAGGGGAAAGGGAAAAATGTATGCGCTCTCGGTGGGACACAGGGAAGAGAGGGGAGAGCGGAAGTGTGCGGGGGCCTCTCTCCTCTCTCCCCTGGTCTCCTCTCTCCCCTGGTCTCTCTCCTCTCTCCCCCCCTCTCGATACCCCCCTCTCTCCATCCCCCCCTCTTCCACCCCTCTCTCTCCTTCCTCTCTCTCTCCCCCTCCCCCTCTCCCTCTCTCTCTGTCTCTGCCCCTCTCTCTGTCTATCTCTCTCTGCCCTCTCTTTCTACCCCCCCCCTTCTAGATGCGCCTGCGAGTTGGGGGCTATGCGTCAGTGGATAGGGCGGGGATGGGGTAAAATGAGCCAATTAATAATATTAATATAATATCAAGGGGAGTGGTTAGTGTGTGTGCGAATAGATAATATGTGGGGGGGGGGGTGGTTAGTGTATGTTTGAGGCCACAGGCCGCCCGCCCCCCTGCCCCACGACCGTGCATTGTGGGGACGAGACCCAACGGGTCCCACTTGGTCTAGTATAACTATAAAACTCTGATCTTGGATGTGTGTGTGTCTGTGTGTAATCACATCCTCGCGAAAAAACAACGCGGTGACGGTAAAAAATTTACATTTTCCGGTAGAGATTTATCCCGAGGACTTCAAAATCGCCTCATCTGAAAAATTAATTGCTTTATTTCTCGAGTTATTAATCAAAATGTTCAAAAATCTGAAAAAACTTAACCGGCTGTCTTTCGCTGATGATGTGATGACATCACAATGGGTCTGCGTACTATGTTCACGCGCTGCGAGTGACGTCACCCGGCTGCTCGCTGCCCGGTCGCTCACCTTGCTCTCCCCTCCCCCACCTCTCCTCTCCCACTCCTCTCTCTCTCCCCGCTCTCCCCCTCTCTGAGGGTTGAGTTGGAGGGCCATGCCTCCCGTGGGGGCTATGGGTATGGGATGGGTGCATTGGGGGAGCAGACCCAACAGGTCTGCACCTGGTCTAATATACATAAATTTCTCATCTTGCCCTCTTCCAATTTGAGTTGTTTTTAAGTTTGCGCAAAAACGGTACACGATAGTGCTACGATTTTCGGCACCTAACTCGCCTTTCTCCTGTGCTGCAAGTGCATCAAGTTTTATTCCGATCGGTGAAATATTACAAAAGTTATTCATCTGTTATTTGCCGGGTCAGCGACGGCCCTCCGACACCCGCTGTCAATCACCGGCGGCGAGAATAAAGCTGAAGGAGCAGAGTGAGCAGAGTGTGGGCTGCGTTCCGCGGGCGGGGACTATGTTCCGCGGGCGGGAGCTGTGTTCCGCGGGCTGGGGCTGTGTTCCACGGGCAGGGGCTGTGTTCCACGGGTGGGGGCTGTGTTCCGCGGGTGGGGGCTGTGTTCTGCGGGTGGGGGCTTTAATCAACAGGCGACGGCGGCGGCCACCACGACGAGCTGGGAGCCGTTGAGTGCAGCCGGGGCTGGGAACCACTGAGTGCGACAGGCACCGGGGACGGGAGCCGCTGAGTGAGTCTGGAGCCGATGAATGTGGTCGGACCTGGGGCAGGGAGCCGCTAAGCCCACACCCCCCCCCCCCGACACCACCCCTCCCCCCTACAACACACACCTCTCTCCCCACCAGACACACCCTCCCATGTACACACCCTACCCTATCCCCACAACCCCCCCCCCCCTCCCCCACACCCCCCTTCCCCACACACCCTCCCTCCCTCACTTTTACTTTATCTGGGATCGGGGTATACCAGTTCTACATTTGCTGATATATTATCCCGGAACATGAATTCTTATGTTGTATAACAACTTTTTGAATGAGATTTTATTGAATGATTCCTTTAAATAAATAAAAAAACATGCCTTCCATCAGCAAAAAATTATTACATTTCTTGAATATGATTTTGCTATCATAAAACCATGTTCACTCTGCATATTTTCTTATCAATTCCCACCTGGAGTGGGAAACGCTGGAAACAAGAAGGGCAAGGAACAGACCAGCCATGTTGTACAAGATTCAAAAGGGGATCGTGGGCAACTGCAGATAGATACATAACGTACTCAACAGAAATGAGAACAAGAAAGAGAAATGATATGCAAATAGAAACCCCATTCACCAGGACAGATATTTATAAGAACTCATTCTTTGTAAGAACCTTAAGGGTATGGAATAAACTAGACAACAATATAGTCAAACCATCTTCACTGGACAGTTTTAAGGGGGCACTAACAGCACATTAGTATGCACAACACATCCAAGTTGGCGATATGCAGAGTACTGCCCTGCCGACTACAAATTCAGAAGATTGATGGTCTACTATACAGCAGTGATCCCTGACCTTTTATGCTTCTGAAACCTGATCAACCTACAGCAGGCATCTTAAAGCACTGGAAAGATACCAACTATGATGTTTGCACAAAATCCTCCATATTCTGTAGAAGAATATGCAAATCAACATCAGTACTCTCTCCCAAGCCAACATTTTGTGTAATGAGGCTTACGTTACACTCAGTTGCACTCTCCCACAATGTCAGCAAGATGTATTGCTAGATATCAACTGAATGGTGGAGTACATGTCTCAATGATGCCAAAATGGAATTTGTTGAAAGCTGCAGGTTCCATGACGTTAATATTACTAATGATCTGTAATGGGCAAACCACATTGATCTCCCAATTTTGTTAGCCCTTGATGTCTCCTCCCCTTCCTTAGCCCTCAAGCTGTCTCCTCCCATCCCCCAGCCCTCGGGCTCCTCCTGCTCCTTTTTCCTTCCTTCTCCCCGCCACCCCCTATCAGTCTGAAGAAGGGTTCGGCCCGAAACATTACCTATTTCCTTCGCTCCATAGATGCTGCTGCGCCCGCTGAGTTTCTCCAGCATTTTTGTGTACCTTTGATGTGACAGCCAGGTCGGTACACCAATGCTTCTACTTCCTGAAGAGTCCAAGGAAATTCAGCATGTCTCCTGTAATTCTTACAAACTTCTACAGATGCACCATCATGCAAACTGTCTGGTTGCATCACAGCTTGGTTTGAGAACAGCTCTGCCCAAGACCCCAAGAAATTGCACAGAATTATAGATGCAACCCAGTCCATCACACAGATCAGACTCTCCACCAATTACTACATCCACACTCCCGCTGCCTCAGAAAAACAGCCAAAGACTTGTCCCATCCCGGTCATTACTGCTTCTCTCTGCTTCAATCGTACAGAAGGTACAGTTGCCTGAGAGCGCACACCACCAGATTCAGGAACAGCTTCTTCCCCTCTGTTATCAGGCTTCAGAACAAGCCTCCCATAAGTTATCATACTGTTCAATGTCAATGCCATTGGATTGTAAACATCCCAGGTTCAATATGAATGTTAATCCTCTAGTGTTGGGTTGCCCCCAGCCAGTGGAGAGGTCTGAGGATCGAGAGGTCACGGTGGGAATGGGATGGGAAAGTAGCATAAAATAGGGTGCAGATAACAGTCTACGGATAGACCCTCCTTATTCCGTGCACCACTGCACAATTCACCCAGAGGCTCTCCTCAGTCCCGAGCAACGAGTTTCATCTGCCATTCATCTTCTAGACAATGGTTCCCATTATTACTTTCCTTGCACATCAAGCCCCTGCACTGATATATTTTTTATCCCTACTTCTCACCTTCACCAACTGTCTCTTCCTTCACACTCTCCTCCCACCACCATCTGCCTGCAAGCCGACTGACTCCCACAGCTGGATAGACTACATCTCATCCCACCTTGTCTGTTGCAAAGATGTCATCCCTTTCTTGCAGTTTGTCCATCTCCGCCACGTCTGTTCTCTGATGAGCCTTTCCATTCCAGGACTTCCTTTTTCTTCAGGAAATGTTCCCCCCAATTTCCCAAGGTGGGAATGGTGTCCTTACTCATTTCTCCTTTGTTTCCCGCAGTTCTGACGTTTCTGGTCAGGACGGAAGAAGGTCTGAAGAAGGGTCCCGACTCGAAACTTCACCTATCCGTGTTCTCCACAGATGCTGCCTGTCCCGCTGAGTTACTGCAGTATTTTGCGCCTTTCTTTAATAATTCAGATTGGTGAATTTCATCAAAACACTGAAAGACCAATTGACTTTAGTTCAATTTATTTCAGAGATACAGTGTGGTAACAGGCCCTTCGGCCCATTGAGTTTGAGCCAACCAGCGATCCCCAGACATTAGCACAATCCTACACTAGGGACAATTTACAATCTTTATTGAATCCAATTTACTTACAGGCCTGTTGCCTTTCGAATGTGGTAATGAGAGCACCAGGGGAAACCCCACATGTTCATGGGGAGAACATACAAACTCTGTACAGTTAGCACCCTCAGTCAGAATCGAACCTGGGTCTCTGGCGCTGGCAGCAACTCTACCACTATGCCACCGTGCCACCCCTATTGATTTGAAATTGGCCAGAAATGTTAACTGCTGTCTGACTTACTGAACATTTTCCACATTTTTTCTTTTTAAGACAACTGAATTTTTTTTCTGTTCGTATTTACGTCTTTTTCCAGATTTGTCAGAAATAAAGATTAGGGAAGAAAATTTCATGCCATATAGGTTTAATGATATTTATTTGTAGAATCTTGGCTTATTCCCCATTTCACTGTCAGCAAACTGTTTGATGCATCTTTGGCATCATTTACAGACTTTGCACAAAGCTTGTAATCAAGCTGATCTCCCATCATCATTGATCAATACTGACATCCTCAGCTGTTCTACATACTAAAATGCAGGTCAATTGGTGCACACAAGGGCATCAGTGGTTTGTCAGGCCAAATGGAATTCAACTAATGTGACATTTAAATTTACATCTTCCAAATGAAGTGAAATGTGACAGATGCATTTTGAACCACCTCTTCACCCCAACCCCGATGATTAAACTCAAATTAATATGGCAAACTAAAACTACCCCATAATTTAAAATATGTAAATGATCTGGAACTGGAACACGGTGACTAACAAGCATTATGGGAAAGAGTCTTTTTTGGCAGCGGGAGTGTTATTAGGATAGTGCAGCAGAGAAATGTTGAGAAACTCGGAGGTGTAAACTGCAAAACAAGGTACTGGCAGAAAAGAGGCAAATGAATTAAGAAAGCAAAGAAGAAGAGGATTAGTTTCCAAATGCATGTGTTAGAAACATAGAAACATAGAAAATAGGTGCAGGAGTAGGCCATTCGGCCCTTCGAGCCTGCCGATCATGGCTGATCATCCAACTCAGTATCCCATCCCTGCCTTCTCTCCATACCCCCTGATCCCTTTAGCCACAAGGGCCACATCTAACTCCCTCTTAAATATAGCCAATAAACTGGCCTCAACTACCTTCTGTGGCAGAGAATTCCACAGATTCACCACTCTCTGTGTAAAAAATGATTTTCTCATCTCGGTCCTAAAAGACTTCCCTCTTATCCTTAAACTGTGACCCCTAGTTCTGGACTTCCCCAACATCGGGAATAATCTTCCTGGATCTAGCCTGTCCAACCCCTTAAGAATTTTATAAGTTTCTATAAGATCCCCCCTCAACCTTCTAAACTCCAGCGTGTACAAGCCGAGTCTATCCAGTCTTTCTTCATATGAAAGTCCTGCCAAACCAGGAATCAGTCTGGTGAACCTTCTCTGTACTCCCTCTATGGCAAGAATGTCTTTCCTCAGATTAGGAGACTAAAACTGTATGCAATACTCCAGGTGTGGTCTCACCAAGACCCTGTATAACTGCAGTAGAACCTCCCTGCTCTTATACTCAAATCCTTTTGCTATGAATGCTAACATTCCATTCGCTTTCTTCACTGCCTGCTGCACCTGCATTCCTACTTTCAATGACTGGTGTACCATGACACCCAGGTCTCGTTGCATCTCCCCTTTTCCTAATCGGCCACCATTCAGATAATAGTCTACTTTCCTGTTTTTGCCAGGTATCAGTTGTTGCAATCCCATGTGGTACAGGACTTACCAAAACTGAAAGGAAAGAAATTGCCCACTCCATGCAACATAGTTAAGGGGTACTAATTTTTTCTATAAAACTACAAGGCTAGGAGGGGTGAAATTAAATATTCCTAGGAGAGACCAAAGATCTTAAAAGGAGTACTTGGTTATGTAACCATCCTAAATTCCACACATGGTGACTAGCAGGAAGCTGCAATTGAAAACCACAGAAGATATCAAGTGACAAGCCTGTAATGGACTGGGCAGTGTTTACCACTCTCAGCAGGTACAGGCAATCAAGAGAAGCACATTTGTCATTTCAGGCTAAGATGCATCTCATCAATATAGTTTCTATAATGCATACATAACATTTTGAGAAAATCATCGTAGACATGCTGAATCTTCTCAGATGCCAAAGAAAGTGAATATGCTGATGTGATTTCTTCTTCACCACATCAGTGAAGGGACAGGTTACGTTGCTGATGATATAGATACTTAGGAACTTGAAGCTGTCAACCACCTCTAAACCAACTCCATTGATAAGGATATGATGGTGTTCACCCTTTCACTTGTTTACGTTAACAACCAACTCTTTTGCTTTGCTGATGCCAAGGGTTAAGATTGTTCTCTTTACACTGTCTCCCATTGTTGTTGTTGTCAACACTGGGATCATTGGCGAAATTAATGATCAAAATAGTTTTATTTGGCTACACAGTCATGAGTGTATAGGGAGTAAGAAAGTCAGGGAAACGTAATAGTTGAAGGCAAGGCAGTGCACCCTGATTAAATTTGGGATGCTAAGTTTGGGTTACGTCAGGACTAATCAGACCTGGGATTCATTAAACCTTGATGGATATCTGGAGGAAAGAATGTTACTGACCTACAAATCAGGGGAGCATTTAATTGAGTGTGATGCCAAGGAGTGTTATATCAAACCGGAATCAATAGAAATGAACAGGAAAATTCTCCACTGACTGAAATCTAAACCAAAAAAAATCACAGAAATGTTTGCGATTGTTGGAGTCTTCAAATCAATGGAGTTCCTCCAGGCTATATCCTAGCCCATCCATTTCAGTTGCTTCAACAACAACTTTTCTTCCATCACAAGGTCAGAAATATGGGTGTACGAATAGAGTAGAGTTCTCCAAAAATGACTCGCTTCCTGTCCAAAAGTCTTCCGACCCACTGCAAGGCACTAACCAACGGCAGTGATTAAATATTTTTGCCTTCCCAGCTGAATGGTGTTGCAATAACACAGTTTGTCACCATTCAGACTAAAGCTGTCTTGATGACTCATCCATCACCTTGAATATACTCTCACCCCAAAACTAACAAGTGGTATATTATCCACAAGAAGGAATTCACCGTTACTTCTTTGACATTTCTTCCAACAAGTTCTACTAACTATGAACTTGGAGAATAAGATAAGGGAAAAGGAACACTGCCATCTACAAGTTACCCTCCCAGTCACGTACTTTTATTTGTACAAATATTGTTATTCCTTCATTGTCACAGGATCAACATTATGGAATTTCTCACCTCACTTTTCTGTGGTTTGCAACCAGAGGTCGTTGATTTGAAAGTAATTGAAAAAAGACCCAAGAGGGAAATAAGGTGAACTACAATTTCAGAAAAAGTTGTTAAGATCTGGAATGCATTATCAAGAATATTCTACAGGAACTTCTAAAAGGCAATTGGACAAGGCCATGAAGAGGATTAATTTGCAGTTAATGGCTATAAAGTGGGATGTGAGACTAAATGGGCAGAATCAGGAGAGGCCTAATTGTATACAATTCTATGACTCAATTGTCACAGTATTCTGATATAAATGTCAGTTTTTATTTAAAAGTTTTTTAACTTTGCCTCAACAAAGCTCCCAGTGTAGTTTAGCAAATGGTGTTGCGATAAATGAATTAGGAGTTTGGTGGCATGATGATATAGGTTGCAATATAGTTTGTTATTGTTCAGAATTGTTTGCAGTGAAATGTTATAGAAAACGGCAGCTGCTAATGGTTTAATTAACCCTCTCCCACTGAGAACGACTGAGAATGGTTATCACATTATTTCCAAACAGCAGTCACAGATGGCTTCCAACAGGTTTTCTTTGTCATTTTTTTTACAACCAATTACATTGTAGCTTCAAGTTGACGTGATTATAAACTACACCTTTGAGTCATTTGTCAAAATTAGTTAATGCGGTTTGAGAGTTTTCATTTATGGTGTTGAAAATAAAGAACTTGCTGTAGATTCTGGTATAAGAATATCCATGTTGTCAAATAACCAATGGACAATATTAATGAAACTGTATAATGTGTTTTCTTTCTCTGTTATCCATAAACTATTTAATTTACAAGAAACTGTGAGTCTCTTGGTGACTTGTAAATTAGATTGTTGGAAGATTTTCATTTTCTGAAACATTTAACTCGAACAAACATTCATACCCAAAATCAAATAATCAGAATCTACTACATTTTTTACAACTTCAAATTTGAAATTTAATTTCACGCTAAGTAGTATCTTGTTCCTCTATAATCTATAACAGTACCTCCTGACAAAATGCAATATAAGTGTACAAGGCATATTTGATTGAATTGATTCCAAGAATGTTTTTAGTAACTGTGTTTTGAATCATGCAGCTTTCTACCATTCTTCATTATGCCACTGAGGAATAAGCTGTATTAAAAATGTGCTGTTTGCTGCAGGAAATATTTTTTGAATGTAGACAATAGAATTAAATTCTTAATATAGAGCATTTCTAAAAAAAATGGTGTTAACATTTTCTGTCAGTTACCTTTCATCAAAACCTGTAGAATACAATAGTTTTGATTTGAATACAGCTCAAGTAGTGATTTATTAGTAGCATTTTACACTTAAATTATCAGACACAATTAGCAAAAGCTCTATTTTATAGAATCAATCCAATGATTATTAAAAAATATTGGCTTCAGGTCATCTGTGTATCCATGGCATCATTCAGTGACCTGACTGATAATTGGATTTTATTGATCTTTGGTAATTGAGCGACCAATACTCCTTCACAGTTCTCCAAGTAACAAGTGAATTGTGTGATTCATTCCTTCGATGTTTGCCAGCCATTTAAGATCACAACTTCTACAGTGGGGAATTATCAGTGCACAAAATATGCAAGCCTTCCAAGAATGTTCCGATTTAACTTAAGCATGAATTAATGGGAGAGCCAGAAAATAGGCTGAAGTCTGACCTCTGATTTTTGCTGCAAGATCCCAAGGCATGAATCTTATGTTAGTAAATGCATTCTCTTTCACGCTTTCATGGATAGCAGCTGTTTCTGTGGTTTGGACTGCTGGACTCCTAAGAGGCATCCATTATGGAACAACCACCAATTGCTAATTAGGTGGCTTCACACTGGCCTTGTGTGCTCTGGTGCGATACCGTCTTAACACCCACCATTCGGACCACTGGTTTGGGGAGCTAAAAACATTTCTAAATATTGTCTTTTAATCACATTTATTTTTAGACTGAACTAATTTTTGTTTACCTTCCCTTCCCTTCCCTATACCACTCCAACACTCCAAATTCCAGAAGTGCTATTAAACCCATTATTTTAATATTGTAACTAATTATTTAAAATGTACTTGTTAGTACAATTAATATTCTAATGTATTACTATAATTCTGTCTTAGAGCCATCTTGCCTGCCACATGTGTATTTGCAATTATATTGCTCTCATTAAATTTTTAATTCCAGGCACTTTTCTAATTTCAAAATAAAATGTTTTATCACAACATCCATTTATTATCCAGGAATTGTTTTATGCCCAATTTATTACATTGTCATATGAGGAGCACAGTTCAACCTAGATTTTTAAAAATCATTATATTAACAGCTATTTCATGATTCACAAAGTAACTTTTGAAAAAAAGCAGCAGATATTTTATTTTGTGAGCTGGACATTTGATTTGTGAGTTGACCACTCTTTCTTAATGATGTATTTATGTGTGTCATGCACCAAATATATGTGCTTGAGTAGTGTTATTAAATGATGAGCAAAGTAGAGTAAATATTACATTTATTCCAGGATCAAAACTGTTCATCTCTTTCATGTTTTGATTACAATTACAGCAACGGAGCAATAGACAATAGGCAGTAGATAATAGGTGCAGGAGTAGGCCTTTCAGCCCCTCGAGCCAGCACCACCGTTTAATGTGACCATTCCTTATTAATCATTAGCAGCACAAAATAAGTTACATAAATAAAGTTACCTGCATTTTTAGCAAGTTTCATCTTAGGTTTTGGAACAGCAATTGTATTGGATGATATTACAATATGCAGAAAAGGAAGATGTTAGATAACATATCACATATTCTATGGTCATAAAATTCAACAAAGTAAATATAAATATTTATAATGTTATTTTTTTTTTAGTGACCCAGTTTGCAGTTTGCATACCAAATTTATTTTAAAAAATGTAAATGTCAAACCCTGACAAGAGTGCACTAAGAATGTCAGAAGTTCGTACTGCAAAAATAAAATCTGATTTTTAAGCAGGTGTCAAAGGTCACTTTGGGCTTAATTTCCATGGGATACTGCATCTCCAATGCCCTCTTCAGAATTTATGAAGAAACACCATTTTACAAAACAGTACAGTGAAATTAACTTAATGGAGCAGGAGAGATGGGCAGGAAGAAGGGATGAATGAAAGGGGATGGGCCTAAGAATAGTATTTCACCGTGCAATAGCCACAATTGTGAACTATCAGGATTCACAAGGAACTGCAGATGCAGGAATTTTAAGTAAAGCACAAAGTACTAATTCTATGTAATTCATGGGACACTTCGCAAGAGCAGGTTACGTGGACCATGTTACAGGGCTGCCAACTCTCACGCATTGAGCATAAGAATCACGCATTTCACCAAATTCTCATGCTCTCTCGCTGGTCACAAATTTCTCGCGCTATGTTGTGAGAAATTCTGTGATCAACGAAAATTTCAAAACTCATATCAACTGCGTGGTCCGCGGGTGTTGGGGAGCCGGGGCTGAGGGAGGCAGTGGAGGCCAATTCACTGGATGTTTTCAAGAGAGAGTTACATTTAGCTCTTGGGGCTAGTGAAATCAAGGGATATGGGGAAAAACAGGAAAGAGGTACTGATTTTAGATGAACAGCCATGATCATATTGAATGGCAGTGCCAGCTCGAAGGGCCGAATGGCCTATTGCCCACACCCGCCAACATGTCCCAGCTACGCTACCTGTTTTTGGACAATATCCCTCCAAACCTGTCCTATCCATGTATTAGTCTAACTGTTTCTTAAATGTTGGGATAGTCCCTGCCTCAACAACCTCCTCTGGCAGCTTGTACCATATACCCACCACCCTTTGTGTGGAAAAAGTTACCCCTTAAAAAGTTACTTAAAAATACTTTGAAATCATATTCTACAATGCACTAAACATGATTTTAATATATCAAATTTCAAAAAGTCCCTACCCGCCCCCCACTCGGTTGCTCCATTCCCTCACCGGGTACCCCCAAGGCCAGTGAACAGTGATCGCTCAGCCTCCCCACTTTCAAAAATGCTCTGTGGCCCCTGGTTCAGACAGAGAGCACTGCCAGATGTGAGCGGGGAACTGAGGCCAGTTATCCGTGATGTCTGGATCCCAATGCTCACCGCTTCGTGTTTTGGAGTTGGCTAATGTTATTGATTTGTAATTAGCCTGATTTGTAATTAGTTGACAAAACCTTAATTTATTCATCTGGATTATCCAGGGGGTTGGGATAATGGTAATATTAAAATGACATGCAAGGTGTCAGGTTGTCTGTCACAACATACAGCCCCGATAACCCATTATTTCCTTCAGTTAAATATTGGGAAGGTAGCACAATTATTTCACTCAACTATTATGTTTGTTTACCTCACTGACTATTTCAAAACCCCTCCCCCCCCCCCCCCAAATTCCTTTGACAGGTTGAATAGAAATGTCTCCCATCTCGTTGTTTTATTGGAGTCCAACAGCGGTAAATTAAATCGATAGGACATGATTTGGAAAGGCACACACCTGTCTAATATGTCCCACAGTTGACAGTGCATGTCAGAGCAAAAACCAAGCCATGAAGACAAAGGAATTATCCGTAGACCTCCGAGACAGGATTGTGTCGAGACACAGATCTGGGGAAGAGTATAAAACAATTTCTGCAGCATTGCAGGTCCCGAAGAGCACAGTGGCCTCCGTCATTCTTAAATGGAAGAACTTTGGATCCACCAGGACGCTTCATAGAGCTGGCTGCCCGGCCGAACTGAGCAATCGGGGAAGAAGGGCCTTGGTCAGGAGGTGACCAAGAACCCGATGGTCACTCTGACAGAGCTCCAGAGTTCCTCTGTGGAGATTAGAGAACCTTCCAGATGGACAACTATATCTGCAGCACTCCACCAATCAGGCCTTTATGGTAGAGGGGCCAGACGGAAGCCACTCCTCAGTACAAAGGCACATGACAGCCCACTTGGAATTTACTAAAAGGCATGAGAAACAAGATTCTCTGGTCTGGTGAAACCAAGATTGAACTCTTTGGCCTGAATGCCAATCGTCACGTCTGGAGGAAACCAGGCACCGTTCATCACCTGGCCAATACCATACCTACGGTGAAGCATGGTGATGGCAGCATCATGCTGTGGGGATGATTTTCAGCGGCAGGAACTGGTAGACTAGCCAGGATCGAGGGAAAGATGAACGGAGCAAAATACAGATAGATCTTTGATGAAAACCTGCTCCAGAGCGTTCTGGACCTCAGACCGGGGCGGAGGTTCACCTTTCAACAGGACAATGACCCTAAGCACACAGCCAAGACAACGCAGGAGCGGCTTTGTGACAAGTCAGTGAATGTCCTTAAGTGGCCCAGCCAGAGCCCAGACTTGAACCTGATCAAACATCTCTGAAGGGACTGAAAATAGCTGTGCATCGATGCTCCCCATCCAACCTGACAGAGCTTGAGAAGATCTGCTAAGAATGGGAGAAATTACCCAAATACAGGTGTGCTAAGCTTGTAGCTTCATACCCAAGACGACTTGAGGCTGTAATCGCTGCCAAAGGTGCCTCAACAAAGTACTGAGTAAAGGGTCTGAAGTACTTATGTAAATGTGATATTTCAGTTATTTATTTTTAATTACTTTGCAAACATTTCTAAACACCTGTTTTCGCTTTTTTGTTGTGTGTATTGTGTGTAGATTGATGATTTAAAAAATGAATTTAATCCATTTTAGAATAAGGCTGTAAAGTAACAAAATGTGGAAAAAGTGAAGGGGTCTGAATACTTTTTGAATGCACTGTACGTACGGTGCATCCGCCCACATACCTGGTCGCATTTACATTTTTGAAATTATACATTTAAAACAAAACTTTGTTATATTAGAGGCTAGATGGTATAGATAGATGCTAGATGATGGATAGATGATACTCTGGGATAGGTGATATCCTGAGACCATCACTCAGATCCCCAACACATACACAGTTTTGTTATAGGCTCTGGCTCAGTACCTCTGATTCAGTCCATAATATAACATATGGAATAGTAAACACAGGAATTGGCCCTTTGGGCCACAATGAATATGCGGATATGATGCTAAGACCAACTATTATCTGTCTGTACATGATCCATCTCCCTCCATATCCTGCATATCCATCTACATCCAAACGGCTCTTAAAAGCCAATACCATATCTGCCTACACCATAATTTTTGCCTTTGTTATGAATCCTTACATTTCAATATTCTCTTGAAATAAGCTTGTACATTTTAACTTTCTCCAGATAATAATAATAATAATAATAATAATAATAATAATAATAATAATAATAATAATAATAATAATAATAATAATAATAATAATAATAATAATAATAATAATAATAATAATAAATACTTTATTGATCCCCTCAGGGAAATTCAGATGACCAGAAGCCCCCAACCAACAAACCCGCAGATTCAAAACGAACGCAGACAGAAAATACATAGAATACAATGTGGACACTACCTGAGAGCAATAAATACTTAAAAAGACCAATAATTAAAAATTAAAAATTGCAAAATGCATCCCCCTACAGCCTAGCGGTCCGAATTATAAAATCTAATGGCTGCAGGGGTGAAGGATCTCCTGAACCGCTCCGTTCTACAGGGCAGGGAGAGGAGCCGGTTGTTGTTCCGAGTGCTCTTTTGACTCTCTAGAATTACATGGAGGGGATGCCCGGGGTTTTTCAGGATGAGCTGCACCTTGTGCCTCATACGCCTCTCAAGCACATCCATCCCAGAGTCTACTCTCCCCTCCAGCACTGAGCTAGCTCGTTTAACCAGTTTGACCAGCTTCTTGTTGTTTTTTGCACTAATGCTGTTGCCCCAGCAGACAACAGCGTAGAAAATAACACTTACAACCACAGTGTTGTAAAACATGTGCAGCATCTCATTACACACATTGAAGGATTTGAGCCTTCTGAGGAAAAAGAGTCTGCTCTGGCCTTTTTTGTAGAGGGAGTCAGAGTTGACAGACCAGTCCAGTTTGTTATCGAGGTGCACTCCAAGGTATTTATATGTCTGCACCACCTCAATGTCAGCCCCTGCAGCGTTGACCGGCTGAAGGGGGAGATTGGACCTGCCAAAGTTAACCACCATCTCTTTAGTCTTAGTTGTGTTCAGGATGAGACAGTTCTCTTCACTCCAGGCACAAAAGGCACTGGTCAAGTTCCTGTATTCCTCCTCCTGCCCGTTCCTTACACATGCCACAATCGCTGTATCATCTGAATATTTCTGTACGTGGCATGTGTCAGACTTATAGTTAAAGTCTGCTGTATACAGGGTGAAGAGGAACGGGGCCAGAACCGTTTCCTGTGGGGCTCCAACATTGCACACCACTGTGCCAGAGACACTGTCCCCCAGCTTGACAAACTGTGGTCGACCCGTCAGGTAGTCGTATATCCAGGAGATAAATGTGGAATCCACCCCCATCTTCTTAAGCTTGTCATTCAGAATCAGGGGTTGGATGGTGTTGAACGCACTTGAGAAGTCGAAGAACATAATCCTCACATAGCCACCGGGTTTGTCCAAAAAGGAGTAGATCCGGTGCAGCATGTAGAGGACTGCGTCATCCACCCCAATGTTCTCCTGGTATGCAAACTGTAGTGGGTCGAGTGCGTGCTGGACTTGTGGTCTCAGGAGACGAATGAGTAGCCGCTCCATTGTTTTCATGATATGGGATGTAAGGGCCACCGGTCTGTAGTCGTTGATCTCGGTCGGCCGCCCTGCTTTGGGAACCGGCACGAGACATGATGTTTTCCACAGACCTGGTACCCTCCCTGACTGGAGGCTCAGGTTGAAAATGGTCTGGAGCGGCTCTGCCAGCTGAGCCGCACAGTCTTTTAGAAGCCTGGGACATACACCATCAGGGCCAGCTGCTTTACCAGGGCGCAACCTCCTCAGCTCAGCTCTCACCTCGTCCGCCGTGAAGAACATCCAAACGGCTCTTAAAAGCCACTACCATATCTGCCTACACCATAATTTTTGCCTTTGTTATGAATCCTTACATTTCAATATTCTCTTGAAATAAGCTTGTACATTTTAACTTTCTCCAGATAAACTAGTTTAAAAAAAATATTTTTTATCATCATATTCAAAACTCCAAATAAATAATTAATAATATCCCTACCCCCATAAATCCCTAGCCCTTTTACCCACTGCTCAAATGGAATAAGTAAATGAGAATTGTAAATAAAATGCACAGTGGTATTTCAGCACACTTATAAAGAAGTAAATAAATGGTTCGGGGTCCATATCAAACATAGTTTCTAATCTAAAATATGTAATAGTTATACAGACTTAACTCAAGTTATACAGACTTCCTCACTTTCAAGTTAAAATTTGGTCCTGCAACAGTTTATAAATACAACAGCATAACTCTTCACACAACAGCATTTAATATCCTGTTTGTTTCATAACAAAGAAGATAATGTCTGTTTTGTTTGATGAGAAATATTTAAGGCATTCTGATAGGTTTACACAAAATGGCAAATATCTCTTTCATTATATAATAGATGAAGTAATCTTGTTCGACAATGTTTTTGAAGTATGCTGAAATGGTAGTCATTAAGTGCCTATTTTATTTAATGAAGCTTTCATTATTCTGTAAATAACTAGCATGTCTTTGGCAAGCCAATATCATATTCTTTGACCTTTGATGTTTTAACTTTGATATAGTGCCCTGCATATTTTTCACCTCTATCACTTATGCCCTCAGATAAACTTTGATAATCAAGCATATGAATCCTCAAGAACAACGTCATCCCTATTTCTAGTTCTCTTTAATATTCTAAGGTGATTTACAAAAGCTTAAAATTTGTTTCTATTCAAGGTTTTCCTTGCTTTCTCTTCCAAATGATAAATACAATATGTTGAAAATCACCATATTTGTAAAGAACAAAATTATGCATTCAGTGATTGTGCACAAACAATGTTTTAAACATCTAGATTAATTATGTACTAAATGGCATTATTTGTTTAAATTTCTGATAACGTATGTTTGATGAACCTGTCAAATGAATAATGAATCAAAGAGATCAATACAAATCTTTCTCCCTGTGGCTCTGCAAGCAAATGTAATATTGTGTGGTTGAAGCATTGTCTGGAGATTTTAGATTACAGAGAAAGGAAGCATCGGGGTTGGCTGAGGGAACAAAAGGAATGCTGATGAGAGGTTGTTACCAAGAGAGACTGAATAATATGTGCTAGGACCAGCTGAGAGAGGGTGAAAGTGGATTGCAAAACACAGCTGATTTGTCTGAAGAATCAGTAAATAAAGGGAGATGAATGAGGGCAGAGGCAAGACAAATAAAAGAAAAATGATGGCGCTCCGAAATGCCATATCAAGTCAAGATGGGTTTATTGTCATGTGCACACAGGACAGATAGATACAGGTACAATGAAAATCTTGCTTGCAGCACCATCACTGCACATAGAAAACACACACAAATATACAAGACAGTGATAAAGTGGGTAGTGTTGTAAAGCAGAGGGATCTAGGAGTACAGGTGCATGGTTCCTTGAAGGTCGAGTCGCAGGTAGATAAGGTGGTCAAAAAGGCTTTTGGCACTGAGTATAGTTGTATAAGACGTTGGTGAGACCACATTTAGAATATTGTGTTCAGTTCTGGGTACCATGTTGTAGGAAAGATATTGTCAAGCTTGAAAGGGTTCAGAAAAGATTTACGAGGATGTTGCCAGGACTAGAGGGTGTGAGCTATAGGGGGAGGTTAAGTAGGCTGGGTCTCTATTTCCTGGAGCACAGGAGGATGAGGGGTGATCTTATAGAGGTGTACAAAATCATGAGAGGAATAGATTGGGTAGATGCACAGAATCTCTTGCCCAGTGTAGGGGACTCAAGCACCAGAGGACATAGGTTCAAGGTGAAGGGGAAAAGATTTAATAGGAATCCGAGGAGTAACGTATTCACACAAAGGATGGTGGGTGTATGGAACAAGCTGCAAGTGTAGGTAGTTGAGGCTGGGATTATCCCATCATTTAAGAAACAGACAGGTATATGGATAGGACAGGTTTGGAGGGATATGAACCAAGCGCAGGCAAGTGGCACTAGTGTAGCTGGGACATTTTTTGCCCAGTATGGGCAAGTTGGTCCGAAGGGCCTGCTTCCCCACTGTATCACTCTATGACTCTATAGCTCTAAAGAAAAAACAGTGCAAAAAAAAAAGGCATTAGTGCAAAAACAATTAGATAACAAGTCCAGGAAATGGTCCGCAGTGTTCCGTGGGGGGGGGGGGGGGGGGTGGAGGGTGTTGGACCAATGTTCTTGCTCTGCTTAGAGCTGGCAGAGCCTCAAATACCTCAAGCGATTGCTTTTTTGCCTTTCATTTAAGTAAAATGCCAATTATTTTTATATTTCTATGAATGGAGTCTGATATGTAGCATATTTGCAGCATTTTATCTTGGTTAAATCAATCTGCTTGTTGCTTTTCACATAGTGTGTTGTGTTTTAATGCAGCTGAAGTATTTTAGTAGACATGTTTGCACTTGCTCTGAAATTTATCACTTCTGTGAAAACAACCACTCATTGTTTAAGACAGGATACCAACATACAACATAATATAATCATTATCCATGTTCAACTTTTGACTTGATGCTTCCTGACAGCATATCAAAAATACTTTTGGCAGTTATCAGCATAAAGTAGCAACATGGCACACTCTGTAGTGATAATCTGCTATACCCAGAACAATTAACAAAGTCAAAGCTTTAAAATTGTTGTTTCTATCCCATTTAAGTTAATGAGTTAGCATGTGTACGAAAGCTGTCAAAGCAATAAAACCACTTGCTGGATTTCCTCAGGACGACATTCCTCAAAGAGAAATACCCAGCAAGAGAAATAAAGTAATGTTTAAACTATTACATTAGCAATCCAGAAATCATGACTGATGAGACTGGCATCTAGATGAACTATATGTACAATATGGCAGTCACTGGATGTACAATGACTGGTTTGTCTTCTGACCCTCAGAAAGCCTTTCCATTATCTACAACTCTCGAGTTAGAAGTGTTATGATGTCTGAAGATAGACAAAAAAAAAAGCTGGAGTAACTCAGTGGGACAGGCAGCATCGCTGGAGAGAAATAATGGGTGACATTTTGGGTCGAGACCCTTCTTCATGTCTGGACGGGTGCAATGGGAAGCACATTCAGTATCATCCAAGAAAGCAGTCTGACGATCAGCACCTTTACAACTTCCAGTGCCCATTCGTGTCTCCTCGATCAACGTTAGAGAAGCACATAAATGCAACGTCAAGTAAAAGTTCAGCTTGCTTATTTTAGACAGCACATTCTGCCAAGAGGACATACTTACTTAATTGAAAAAAATATGGATGCCATTTAATATTTTGTCGTGACAGATTTTTAAACATATGATGACAAAATGGTGAAATACTCCCAAAATGCTGCTAGAGTAGTACAGGATTTTTACTCAGTAACCGTGAATAAAGAACTATTTTCAAGTCAGGATGTTATGAGGGTGTACGTTTTAGACTCATAGAGTGATACAGTGTGGAAACAGGCTCTTCGGCCCAATTGCTCACACCGGCCAACATGTCCCAGCTACACTGGTCTCACCTGCCCGTGCTTGGTCCATATCCTTCCAAACCTGTCCGATCCGTGAACCTGTCTAACTGTTTCTTAAATGTTGGGATAGTCCCTACCTCAACTACCACCTCTGGCAGCTTGTTCCATATACCCACCACCTTTTGTGTGAAAATGTTACCCTTCAGATTCCTATTAAATCTTTTCCCCTTCACCTTACTCTGGGCAAGAGACTCTGTGCATCTACCCGATCTATTCCTCTCATGATTTTATACACCTCAATAAGATCACCCCTCATTCTCCTGCACTTCAAGGAATAGAGTCCCAGCCTACTCAACCTTTGCCTAGAGTTCAGACCCTCTAGTCCTGGCAATATCATTACAAATCTTCTCTGTATCCTTTCCAGCTTGACAGCATCTTTCCGATGACATGGTGCCCAGAATAATAAATGCGGCCTCACCAACATCTTATACAACTGCAACATGACCTTCCAACTTCTATACTCAGTACTCTGACTGATGAAGGCCAATGTGCCAAACACCTTTTTGACGACCTTATCTACCTGCGACTTCAACTTCAAGGAACTATGCACCTGCCCTCCTAGATCCCTCTGCTCTACAACACTCCCCAGAGCCATACCATTCACTGTAGACCATGTTAGACTTCCCAAAATGCAACACTTTACATTTCTCTGTATTAAATTCCATCAACCATTCCTCACCCCACCTGGCCAATCGATCAAGAACCTGCTGCAATTTTTCACAACCATCTAACTATCTGCAAAACCACACAACCACTAACTATCTGCAAACTTTCTAATCTTGCCTATATTATGTGTTTCTGCAAAATAAACCTAGTGCCTTAATGTTTTTAGGTGTACACGACATACGAGATGCTGTTAAAAATAGCTGGGTGAATCGTTGCAGTTTACCTACTTGATAACACACTTTCCAGCCACGGTGTCATGGTGCAAGAAGGACTGCGTTTAAAATAATGAAGGCAATGTCAATGAAAGAGAGTATTTTGTTCTCGATTCCGTCAAGCCATTG
Organism: Amblyraja radiata; assembly: GCF_010909765.2. Taxonomy (NCBI): domain Eukaryota; kingdom Metazoa; phylum Chordata; class Chondrichthyes; order Rajiformes; family Rajidae; genus Amblyraja; species Amblyraja radiata. Next base: position 99,680,605 of record NC_045957.1, on the reverse strand, counting down.
AAATTACACTCATCCAGGCAAATGGGAAATGAACACCACCAAAATCTGTAACTTCAAGGTCTGAGTTGCATTTATTTTTTAATTGTTCATTCTAGAGTTGTGAGCTTCACAAGCTGAGTCGGCATTTAATTGCCCGTCTCTAATTGCCCTTGAGAAGGTGGTGGTAAGATGGCAGCTGAGATAGTTCGTATAAAGAGGGAGAGTAATGCCCCTGTCCCACTTAGGAAACCTGAACGGAAACCTCTGGAGACTTTGTACCCTACCCAAGGTTTCCGTGCGGTTCCCGGAGGTTGCAGGTGGTTGCCGGAATTGCAGGTAGTGGAAGCAGGTAGGGAGACTGACAAAAACCTCCGGGAACCGCACGGAAACCTTGGGTGGGGCGCAAAGTCTCCAGAGGTTTCCGTTCAGGTTTCCTAAGTGGGACGGGCATAATGAATAAAAGGCAGATAGAACCTGATGAGGAGAAGGGACATTGACGGTGAAGACAGCTGCTGAGGTGATAAACAGAAACACAAAGGTTGCCAGTGCAGGAATCTGAGAAGTAAGGAAGGTGATAACGGGAGCCATGAGGGGAGAGGTGAATGGCAGACGGAACCAGAACCAGGTGGGGGAGAGGGCAGAAAAGACCTGTGAGTGAAATGTGTGTGAAATAGGTTGATGGAAGCAGGAGGAGGAGGGGGATAAAAATGGGTGATAGGGGGGGGGGGGGGGGGGGGTACAGGAAATTGGAGAAAATATGGGAGTAGTGGGGGAGGACCAGGAGGAGATAGAGAGGGAGGAAATAGACAGGAGGGTGGGTTACCTAAAATTCCAAATTCAATGTTCTTACCATTGGGTTGTA